>NC_133344.1:39833287-39928287 GCF_030506205.2 Paramisgurnus dabryanus
CATCTATTTTTTATGTGTGACAATGATTTAGGTTCTGGCCGTGCCATGCAACACACTACTACTTGATGATTTATGTAACAGTTATGCGGTTTCTCCCAAATATTTGTGTTTAAAGGCTGTAAAGTAGTTTATTAAACATATCAAACATACATTTGACTTGATAGGACGTCAGTGTGGTGGATTATTCAACAAGTTGAGTGCAGGTTACACTATTGTGCCAGTGGGTGGGAGCAAATTGCTTTCTTTATTATTCACTCAGTAGACTTTTAATTTTACCATTTTACATCTGCTTCATTCAGCCACAAACAAGGTGTTGAACTGATCTGAATCTGAACTCTTAGGAAAGAGATTACTGGGGTAACGCTGAGACTTCACTTCATACATACACATCATTATTTTCAATGTTTTTGGTCACATTATAATTACTTTTGTGGTCACAATTTAGTCTTTATGACTTTGCAATAATGATAAATTAACACGACCTTAGCACATTATTTGAATGCAACATTAGAAACGGTTATGTTTAAAATCTGTTTTCCTATAACAGTACAAATAGGGAATCAATATATTGAAAATATTTATAAAAAAGTATCTTATTAATAATTGTTTGTATGTATCAGTCATCTCTGCATAAACTAAGACTAAAACAAGACTACGTTATTAACAAGACTAAGTTATTCTTTAACCTGTTAACCCCCTCTCAATTCATACCATGAAACTGACATTCCAACACTAAAATAACATGAACCCTTTGAATTACTAGCACAATTGTGGCATCTTCTGACATTAAATAAATTTATTGTAAATAAACAAAAAGTTCCAGAAGAAGTGAAATTTAAATTTTGGACATGGATTGAAACCAGTCAAATTTTGCCTATAGTCCTGTAGGACCCTTATTTGTGGAAAGGATGTAAGGACATCTGTTTACATCTGTATGTACAGTATTATGAATGAAAGCAAACTGTTTCAGCCCCTTGAGGGCAAATGTATTTACACGCACATCAAGTGTAGCGGTTAACTGACCCACTTAATTTATACATGCATCCACTTTGTATATAGTCAGCAGATAACAGCAGTGTCTGCCAGTCTGTTTCTGACAATCATTAACCTGACTTTGTCCATCTACCATATAATGTTAACACACAGACACAGAAAGATAAGTATAAAGATAAAATAAAGCACTTTTACATCAGTACGGTGGCTGATGATCGATTGACATTCTCTTATTAGCATGTTTCACTAATATGAAAAATAACTCAAAATAAATGAACAATTAAGGCAAAATAATGAACTTTCAGTTTAAGATTTGAGTTTTTTCGACAACCATTTGGTAATTTTAAATATTGTGGTTACGCATGCTTAGTGAACGAGAGAGTCCTTTTAGCTTAACCCATACGGGAAAAAAAAATACATTTTTCTGGCCAGAAATATTTTAAATATATGCTTAAAGGGGACATTTCACAAGACTTTTAAGATGTAAATAAATATTTGGTGTCCCCAGAGTATGTATGTGAAGTTCTAGCTCAAAATACCATATAGATAATTTATTATATCATGTTAAAATTGCCACTCTGTAGGTGTGAGCAAAAATGTGCCGTTTTGGGTGTGACCTTTAAAATGCAAATGAGCTGATCTCTGTACTTAATGGAAGTGTTGTATAATCCCCTTCTGACATCACAGGGAAGCCAAATTTAAATGACCTATTTTTTCACATGCTTGCAGAGAATGGTTTACCAAAACTAAGTTCCTGAGTTGATCTTTTTTTTTTTTTTTTTTAAGTTGATAGAAGCACTGGGGACCCAATTATAGCACTTAAACATGGAAAAAGTCTTTTTCATGATATGTCCCCTTTAAAACATTTTGTAGAAAGTAATTAAGTAAGCTTAATTTAATATATATTTTGAATTTGAAAATATATTTTTGTTTCAAACTTTTCAAATCTGTTATGTTTACAGGTTTGTAACAAAAAACATTTTCTTCCGATGGGACATGAATATATTTTTTTGGTTTGAAATATGGAGGGGTAAATATATATTTTAAATGCTTTGAATATATTTGTTTTTTAATATATTTCAAAATATACAGAAAGTATATTGGCAAAAAATATTTTCTGTCAACATATTCCTATTTTTTTTGAATATTTTGAAATATATTTAAAATTATATATTTTATATATTTTATATAATTATATATATTTTTTCCATATGGCATGCAAATAGACAATCCTATTTTAAAACTTTAAGGGGTGGTTTTCCGGACAGTGATTAGACTAGTCCTAGACTAAAATAAATGTAAGAGCTGTCCAAATTGAAATCAACTTGCACTGACATATCTTAAAATACATCTGTGCCCGTTGTTTTGCCTCAAAATGCACACAAGTAATGTATTTAGTGAGGCATGTTTGTCAAAACTAGTTATATTTCCTAATTAAACTAAGGTCTAGTCCTGGCTTAAGCTAATCCCTGTCCGTGAAACCACCCCTAAAGGTTTAACTAAACAGTTTATGTTGTATATGTTGTTGAACAATCACTTTAGTTCATGCATTTAGCAGACAGGTGGAGCTACTAGATAAGAACTTGCTTGATGTATTATTAGCATGTTTTGAAGTGTAAGGTGGTTTTTCTGGTACAATTTCACAATCAAACAAAGTGTATTCCAGTACCCAACCACTCGTAAAAATGTAGACAACACTTAAGGTTACATAGGATTTAATCAGAGTTAAGGAAATAAAGTCAAATAAATAATACATTTAACACTAATTTACTGGTTGTTTTCACATGTGTTTCTGTCAAATTTAATGTAGAAAATGAGTTCATGAAACAAAATGTGTAATTTTGACACTGACTCGCCTTACCGTTTACTAGTCATTTTCATTTTACTATGATGATGATGATGATGATGATGATGAAACAATAAACAATGATAAAAGAAAGAATAGATATAGTTAAATAATTTTGAGATTAAAAAGGACGTCTGTCACTATTATGTGCCTGAACAAACTAAAATTTTGGGTCACTATAAGGACAACATGCTCCAAACTTTAAAGTCATTCGTTTGTGCCTGTTGAAAAACAATCCAAGAAGCCTATAACAAAAAAGTAAATATAAAATATGTGATAACACAAGACGCTCCTGACAATTTGTTCTTAAGATTACACAACAAAAATGAAGCAATTTTTAAGATCAACACGGTGTATTTCTCTAAAAAGAAGAGCATGCATGTTCTGGCTTGTGAAGCCGTTGAATTTACACCCATTAGTATGGGAGTGTGAACCTGTTTTACCATGCTTTCTCATGATCACACGCACAACGTTAATGAAGTGCTGGAGGGTATTTGTCTGTGAGAATACAGACTGAGACTGAGAGATAAAACAGGTGCAGCACATCTAGATTTCTGTTTATTTTTAATAAAAATATAGGAAGTGACAGTACATTACAACATAAACAAATTACTTATAAGCGAAGTAAATGACATTAGTTCAAATTATAGCTAAAGCGTATCAAACATTACACTGAACTAACGTTACTGTGTAAAATGAATGTATGCAATACAGATAAAACCTTGCCTGCCTGTCTGCAAAAGTGTCAAACCTCCTTGCATAGCAGTGATCCATGCTCACCGTCTCCCCTGGTCTTTAGAAAACCAAAGGTATTTGTTCTACATGTCCGTTTAACCACTAGCCAGACCATAAAAGAGATAACTTTGGGCAAGGTGCTTAGCTGCGACAACATGTGTGCTTCAGATGAAAACGTCTATAATGTGATGTTTAAAAATCAATGTTGTTTATAATGCAGTGTTGTTTATAGTGCCCTGTGTAGCTCAGTGGTAGAGCATTGCATATGCAGTGCAAAACGTCATGGATTCAAACCCAAAGAACACACATGATGTTAATAAAAAATTTATACCTCGTAATGCACTATAAGGTGCTTTGGATTAAAGAGTCTGCCAAATGCATAAATGTAATAAAGCATTTTGCTTTTCAAAATTGTTTTAAGAGACTGAAATTACTACCATTACAAATGTTTATATTTATTAAAAGTCATCATGTCTGACAATACCAGCAGCATTAGTGTGCTGGAAATATACAAACATTTTTAAAAACTATAGTGAAAACCCCATTTGACTATCCTTGAATGAGAATCCTCTAAAGATGTATTTAAAAAACATTTACGCGTGTGTGTGTACACATTATATATATATATATATATATATATATATATATATATATATATATATATATATATATATATATATATATATATATATATATATATATATATATATATATATATATATATAATTACACACAAAACACACATATATTATGCAAAAATTCCCTTTTATTTTGTCTGTGATTAATCTTTGCCCACAACTAAAAACTTCTACTCTTGTTGTTTGGGGCGACTTTCCTTTTTTACGCTAGGGTTTAACACCAGTTACGAAAGTATTTGGCCCCCTTGAACTTTTCAACATTTTGCCACATTTCAGGCTTCAAAAAATAAAGATACTAAAACTGTAATTTTTTGTGAAGAATCAACAACAAGTGGGACACAATCATGAAGTGGAATGAAATTTATTGGATATTTCAAACTTTTTTAACAAATAAAAAACTGAAAAATTGGGTGTGCAAAATTATTTAGCCCCCTTAAAGGGACACTTCACCCATTTGCATTAAGCTTTGTATAGTTAGAAACCCAGTCATGTTTTTGAATGGTCATGCATCGTTTCCCCTGAGACAGGAGAAATAATGGATTTCAGTGTTGCACTTCCTTCTTTCAATGATGTAAAAATCATCATTTTGTATCATTGAAAGAAGGAAGTCCTATATCTTGTAGAGGGGGTGAGACTTCAAACACTCCTTTTCTCTGTCAAATAGGCACCAATTTCGAAATTTATGTTACATTTCCACTACAAATATGATCCACTTTTAATAAAGATTAATTTGTCCACGGGTGAAATGCTCCTTTAAGTTAATACTTTGTAGCGCCACTTTTTGCTGCGATTACAGCTGTAAGTCGCTTGGGGTATGTCTCTATCAGTTTTGCACATCGAGAGACTGAAATGTTTGCCCATTCGTCCTTCCAAAACAGCTTGAGCTCAGTGAGGTTGGATGGAGAGCGTTTGTGAACAGCAGTTTTCAGTTCATTCCACAGATTCTCGATTGGATTCAGGTCTGGACTTTGACTTGGCCATTCTAACACCTGGATATGTTTATTTGTGAACCATTCCATTGTAGATTTTGCTTTATGTTTTGGATCATTGTTTTGTTGGAAGACAAATCCCTGTCCCAGTCTCAGGTCTTTTGTAGACTCCATCAGGTTTCAGGAGTGGCACTGTATTTGGCTCCATCCATCGTTCTATCAATTTTAACCATCTTCCCTGTCCCTGCTGAAAAAAAGCAGGCCCAAACCATGATGCTGCCACCTCCATGTTTGACAGTGGGGATGATGTGTTCAGGGTGATGAGCTGTGTTGCTTTTATGCCAAACATAAAATAATTTTGCATTGTTGCCAAAAAGTTCGATTTTTGTTTCATCTGACAAAGAGCACCTTCTTCCATCTTCCAGGTGACACTATTTATGGATATCTTTAAGAAATGGCTTTCTTCTTGCCTCTCTTCCATAAAGGCCAGATTTGTGCAGTATACGACTGATTGTTGTTCTATGGACAGACTCTCCCACCTCAGCTGTTGATCTCTGCAGTTCATCCAGAAAGATCATGGGCCTCTTGGCTGCATCTCTGATCAGTCTTCTCCTTGTTTAAGCTGAAAGTTTAGACGGACGGACGGGTCTTTGTAGATTTTCAGTGGCCTTCCATTTCAATATTATCGCTTGCATAGTGCTCCTTGGGATGTTTAAAGCTTGGGAAATCTTTTTGTATCCAAATCCGGCTTTATACTTCTCCACAACAGTATCTTGGACCTGCCTGGTGTGTTCCTTGTTCTTCATGATGCTCTCTCTATTTATCATCATTAGTCATTTAGGTCAACATTGGATCATTCAGAGATCCTCACTGAACATCTGGAGAGAGTTTGCTGCACTGAAAGTAAAGGGGCTGAATAATTTTGCACGCCCAATTTTTCAGTTTTTTATTTGTTAAAAAGGTTTGAAATGTCCAATAAATTTCGTCCCACTTCATGATTGTGTCCCACTTGTTGTTGATTCTTAAAAAAAAATACAGTTTTATATCTTCATGTTTGAAGCCTGAAATGTGGCAAAAGGTCGAAAAGTTCAAGGGGGCTGAAAACTTTTGCAAGGCACAGTAAGTATTGCCACATAATTATGTTAGAGTCTCTAGTCTAGGGCACCTTTATTTGTAGCGTAGTGACAGATGTTTTCAAGTAAGGAAAAGATGCTCAGATGCTGCGCAATAATGCTGTATTTAGTATACCATGATGACTCACGCTTTACCAAGAAATTAACGACTGAACATAATTTATAAAAAGTAACCCGCCAAATTGGACAGTGATTTGACAACATTACTAGCCACAGCGGATGTTTATGATTTGGCGGTTCTGTAAATTAAATCCAATGATATTTGACAATAAAGTCATTATAGATATTCTCACAGTGATTTTTGACACCATAACTTGTAATCCCTAAATATTTCAAATTTAACAAGGGTTGGTGCAAAATATATATATTTATATTTTTATTATTTAAAAAGTAATAGACCCTTTTACAGCCCACGTGATCAAATAGCCTGCACGCGCATTTTGGCAACAGAAGTGTTGTTGTTCCCCAGTGGTTATAACGGGTTAGCAACTCGGTTAAAACGGTTTCCCTGCATCAAAATGTCTGGTTGTTGCGTTTGGTTGCACTAATATAATATAGTAATATACGTATATATGTATCTGGCCACTTTATATTTGGCCATCTGCTAACGTCTTTTATCCACTCCACTATCTGGTAGCTGTGTTGAAAATGTTGATCATGAAGTCAACTTTTTAAAATAACCAAACTGCGCGCGCATACGTTGCCACGTCATCATTGTGTACAAACAATAAAAGGGTCTATATTGCGGGACTGTTGGGATTTTGGAACTATGAATTGGACCCCCCAGTAGGACCGCAAGTGGTCACAGAACTTGTTAGGCTTAAAATGTTAAAGATGACATAAGTGACACTTAGTGACCTATTTCATTACCTTACTGTTAAGTTATTTGTTAGGCAAGACCAACATTTTATTTAGCTCTAAACAGTCATTGACTTGAACTTATCAAGTATTAGTGTTTCTTTGTGGAGTTGTGTTTCGAAACTCTGCAGTCTTTCATTACCTCATACGGTCAAGCTGTAAGTTCTTTCGGTGCTTTTTCAGTGCTCTTGATCAATGCTTGATCACTGGAAAGCACCGAAGCATCACGAGATCTCTATCAGTAACTTCGCTCTTCTATAGAAACTCGACCTACGTAACCAAAAAAAGCCCTGGGGAAAAACTCTCTGATGTCATGCCTACTAACTAACATCTATTAGTCGTGGGTTTCAAGTGACTCACTGCCAAAAGTAAATATAGACCTGAATGCATTTATAAGCAACATATTTCCAAGGTTATTATAGTTTTTCATTAGTTTTTATTTTTATTTCGTTTTGACTTTTTGTTTTCAAATTCAGTTTAGTTTTAATTAGTTTTAAAAGTGAGTTTGCTATAGTTTATTTAATTTTTTTAAATGCTTAGTTTTAATTTAGTTTTAGTGTTAGTTTTAGTCTTTTTTGTAATTTGGGTTATGTGTCAAAATCCACATGCTGTACCAAAAATCTACAGATCTTCTTTACAGAATTCACACCCTATACAGATACCACAGCTGTACAATTTTCACACCCTATACTAAATTTACCCTATACAATAGCCTACTCATCTCGATTGAAGCAGCAAACATTCGGTATAAGAGTAAACAAATAACAATATTATAATGTTTGAATCACAACTTATAGTGTTTTGACATCGACAACCCAAGAGCATTTTACCTCAAACTTGCGAGTAGTTAACTTTCTAAAGTAGCAATCGCTTCTCTGGTCGACATTAACACACTGACCAAATTATAGTCAAAATAAAAAATATTTTTATACCACTTTTTAATGTGTAATAATGTAAAGGTGTTCACGAGATACCAACCTTTCGCAAACTTGCTTTTAACTGCGAACACTTTGAACATTTTGAATGCCATTTTTATTTATTTATTTATTTTTATTTCAGTTAAGGACACTTATAGTTTTCGTTTTTTCGTTCGTTTTTGTTAACGATTATAACCTTCCGTATTTCATTGCGTTATTGTTATTTAAAATTGTTAATTTAAGTAGGGTGAATTCAGGTAGAGTGGGACATCAGGTTGAGTGGGACACTTAAGCTTTCGGGTACTGCAAGGGGTTAATTTTGTAAGCCAATCACAACAATTGTTACTATGTTGTAGCTGAATGTCTATTGAATATGAAATAAAGGTTGTGATTGGTGTGACATCACAGATGTGGGCTGGTTGTTATTTTTCAAATTGCTTCACTCCTGGGACCTCACGGTAAGTCATCCGGCAAGTGTAAATCTATTTTAGAATAATAAGGTTGATAATTCTGTCACTTATGATATAACAATAAAACTTTTGCTTACACATACATTTATGCTGTCTGTGTATTAGAGATTAATAACAATGAGCATCTAACTGTATAAAATATTTGTGAAAATTAGATTCACAGCACTGTCCCACTCAACCTGAAAGTGTTAGGTTGAGTGGGACAGTGCATTTCAGGTTGAGTGGGACAGTTTTAGGGCTAATGCAAGCACACACTACGGCCATTTCATGAACAAAAAATTAAATTTTAAAGTTATAAGTAATAATAATGTGTCTGAATATAACATTTTTATAAATTTATATTTTTCAATATACACAAGATGGCACCCTTACAGAGAGGGGAAGTACAGAGAGAGAGAGAGAGAGAAGAAAGGAGAGACAGGGCAATACAGAAAAGGAAAAGACAGCAAAATAGGAAAGGAAGAAAACTAAACCAGTGGAGTGAAGAGAGAATGGCAGGGGCTATTGAAGAATATGAGCAGGAGGTGAATGAAGGACACAAACCAAAATTAAGGTTTTTAGCCAGGGCATGGAACATCCCAAAATCAACACTGCAAAGGCGAGTGAAAGGGCTGGTGAGTGGCTACCGCCATGCTTCAGGGAAGAGCCCCCTGCTCTCAGCTAATGCTGAGAGTGAATTGGCTAGGCTTTTTAAAATGTTAGCTGAAAGGGGGTTCCCCCTGGAACGCAGTGATATACGGCGTATTGCGTTCCGTATTGCGTTCCTGTACTGGCCCAAAGGCCAATGATGAATGGGTGGCTTGCTGCCACTGCCAACGGTGGTATCATGAGTCCTGCGGAGAGCTCAACGGACTTATGGATGACGATGACTTCATCTGTCTTGAATGTGTTCACTGAAGTTGTTAAAAGGTTCTAAAAAGATGTTCCAAAAGGAAAAGGAAAGTTCCATTTATTGAATGTAGAGTGAAGTTTACAATGTTACAATTTTTGCATTAGTTCCAGAAATGCATTTTTAAAAAATTCTTCCAAGTATTCATTAGTTGAAGGTCTCCGTGTTGTATTTTGCGGTTCATAATGCGCCACACATTTTTAATGCATGTATTCTGGTTTTATTTACGTTTTACACAATGTCAAAACTTTATTGGAATTGTATTTGTCATGTTCATTTTAACCATAAAATAGTGTCCCACTTTTCCTAACAAAGTGTCCCACTCAACCTGATTGCTTCCAGTTTGCTGAAGAGGGTGTCAGATGATGTTTAAAGATGAACTGTTTGATAATAAATTCATAAATTGAAAAAAATTCACCATAGTGACCTTTATTACAATCTATTTAAACAAAACACATACAATTTTAATACATTCTAACTGATTTAGGTTGTTTAAAATGCAATTTACCAAAAAGTGTCCCACTTTACCTGACTTCACCCTATTTTGACATAGCCTATAAGTGACTCCATGAAAACATCAAATAACATTAAAATGTTCATCTGGCAATCAAAACAAAACTATACTTTTAAATTGAATGCCTCTTTTGTAAGTAAAGCTCAACGTCTGACATGTTTAACCTTAAGCAGTTTTTGGCTTCATAAGAACTAGATGAGCCAGTTCTTATACTCAGTTCTGTAAGTATTGCCACATTATTATGTTCAAGTCTCTAGTTTAGCGCACCGTTGTTTGTTGCGTAGTGACACATGTGTTCAAGTAAGCCAAAGATGCGCAGATGCTGTATTGTTATTTAACCCCTTCAGCGCTGATTTTTCAGGTGTTTAATCAGTTTGCCTTATTTTGATTGTTTGATCAGCATTTTTATTGGTTTGAACCACAAAACATGTCCATTCCAGTGGACGCAGGATCTGAAGGGGTTAAAATTGTTCTTTTACATATTTTGACATATAAGTGACTCAAGACTCAATGAAAACATCAAATAACATTAAAATGTTCATCTGGCTATACTTTAACCCCGAGAACCCACGGGTCAAATTTGGCTAATGTTAATTGATGCTAATAAAATGGTTCTTGGGTTCTCCAGTGTTAAAATCGAACGCCTCTTTTTGAAGACGGACATGTTCAACCTTGTTAGGCAGTTTTTGGCTTCTGTGTTATTTTACATGTAAAGATTTGCCTGGGAACTAGATGAACCAGTTCTAATTAGAAAAAGAAGTTTAGATTGTTTGCTCTGAGCCTCGGCGGTTTAAGAATCTGTTCCCATGTCAAATCTAACTTATATAAGTTACCCACAATGCATGTCCTGGGACTTTTGAACAAATTCCAAAATATGATTCGTTGCTGTTTTGCCTGCAGTCATATGATAAACAACACAATCTCATCATAGCAGTCTGCATTTTAATGCTTTAATACCACAGCAGTAAAGCCACACTTGAAAAATGAAATGTTACAGCTTTGGAGGCAAACCATCTCTCCTCGAACTCTTAATTGTAGACATTCCTTACCTGTGTATGTGCTTGTGGAACCCAATATCCTCTTACCCTTGCCAATGAGATTTTAATGAGCTGCCGTGTAAAATAGAGCCGTTATTGTCCTAACGGTGGATTTGGCCACCAAACAGAGCGTTCTTTCTTTTATGAAACAATCCCAGTATCCCTTATTATGTTTCACCTCCAAGTTCCCCCCTAACGTCCCTGCACACCACTGGACAGTGGAGGTATATAGCACACATAGTGCTGCAGTACTTAAAAGGAAATTTATCAAATACTTTCCTCTGGACGCTGAAATAAGGTTAGTATCTACTGCATGTTTTATTTTGATATTTGATATGCTTATACATCCGATGTTTGTGAAAGTAGTTGTGATAGGAGCACTAAATCTCCAAAAGTGTGGCATGTCAAGATTTGAAGGGTTTGCCTGTAATACAATATATGAAACGGAAAAAAAAGTGGAGCAACCGGTCCTGTCAGTCTCATTTAAATAACTGTTCTCAGTGTTTATGTATTCGTGCGAATGAAGACACGGATTGCGAGTGATTTTAGCAAGCGAATGTGCTTTTTGTCTGGAAATGGCTGTCAGATGATTATTGCATCTACTCCTTAGATAAGCATAGACATGTACTGCGATTAGTGAAAAACAAAAGGTGATTTAATATTCAGCATTGTTTAGCTGCGAATCAGTTTATTAATCATCAATTGTGCTCAGCATCCTTCAGAACACTTCATGTGACTTTTGCACTTGTATATTTTATACCGTTGCCTTGCTTATTTGCTACATTATTCACAAATGTCTTATTATTGCGTCGTACTATAAGAAACTATGAGTAACTCCTAAAAAGTCCTTTCTGGAAAAAAATGAATCCACCCTTAGTAGAAACCTACCACTTAGCACTGGGGGTTGTGATGACACCACAGCCAGGGGCGAGTCATGATGAAGGTGTACCCTTAACGTGACTCCACACAGCCCCTCCTTGTTTCAGGTGCATAAAAGGACCTGCTTTATTCCCACGTTCATACAGACGGAAAAATACTCACTCTCTTTTCCACAACGAGCAAGGGAATCGTTTTAACATGGTATCCGCTGTGCTACAGATGCTGGGCACAGCCCTGGCTATCATCGGTTGGATCTGCGTTATCGTTACCTGCGCTGTGCCCATGTGGCGCGTCACAGCGTTCATCGGACAGAACATAGTCACTGCCCAGACCAACTGGGAAGGTATCTGGATGAGTTGTGTGGTACAGAGCACCGGACAGATGCAGTGTAAAGTCTACGACTCCATGCTGGCCCTCAGCTCAGACCTCCAAGCGGCTCGCGCCATGTGCATCGTCTCCATCCTGGTGGGCCTCGTCGGTATCATGCTGGCAGGGGTGGGAGGGAAATGCACCAACTGCATCGAGGATGAGAGTACCAAAGCCAAAGTAGGCCTTGTTTCGGGAGTGGTTTTCATCATCTCTGGAGTTCTGTGCTTGATTCCGGTCTGCTGGACCGCCAACACCATCATAAGGGACTTCTACAACCCTTTGGTCGCCAGCGCACAGAAGAATGAATTAGGAGCTTCGCTTTTCATCGGATGGGCTGCTTCCGGGTTACTTATCATTGGAGGTGCATTGCTCTGTGCCAACTGCCCTCCTAAGGACCAATACGGTGCAAAGTACACAGCTCGACCTGGTGGAACTAAAGGCTACGTTTGAAGAGGAAACAAAGATAACTGTGGCTAGTGACTACAATAACTAGTGACATTATTTGAACTTTTGTGTTATATCTGGCCATGTGCCTAAATGTTGCGACATTGAATCTGCTGTCAGCTGCCAATATATCACGGGAGTGGTAAAATACTGTAAAAAAATTATGTGTATGGGATTTGTAAATACATCTTACTTACTTTCTGTATCTGGATTTACACACACTAAGCATAAGCAGGTGAAACCGTTACGGATGTCTATAAAATGTTAACGGACAAAAAGATGTTTAATGCCGGTGTTGTGTGCTTTGTTACGAAACATTTCAATTGTAAGCATTTCAGTTAATAAACTTTTTAGCAAAACAAAGTTCCTTTCAATTCATTGTTCCCCAAGATCATTTTCTGTCTGTCTGTTGAGAAATATAACATTGGATTTTTAAAAGTGAACACAGCTCATTTGGTTGGTTTACAGTAAGTGACTGTACAGATTAAATTTTGTTTTTACACAATAATATTAAAATACAGTAAAGTTTGTTCACAGGTCTTCACTGTTGTTAAGGATCTGCTTAAAAAGAATATCAAAGTTTTATAAAACATACATTTTCTTACTTTAAGTGAATGATTTAATGTAAAAAAAACTTTTTAAAATTACTTCAGCTGGTACTATGGTAAGCTTTTCTACTCTTTACAAAAATTGAATTTTTAGGTGTTACCGATAGAAGTATGTTTTTTTTATTAATCTAACAAAATTCACTTTGTACAGTGTTGTTAGTGACGCATCTTATTCAATGTAAATGCAAATAATGCCGTTACACTGTTAAACTATAGCAGCTCATTAAATTTAGTGGTTTGGTCAGGATCTACAGATCTGTTATCTATCAGCATGGATTCTTTACATTTTTCTTTATTCCTTGTTTCTTGTTTCTTTTCTTTTTGCCATTTTTCTCAAATGTACATGTAGCTCAAAAGGTTGTGGGTTTGATCCCAGGCAACACTGCAAGTCACTTTGATAAAAGCATCTGCCAAACGCATAAATGTAAATAATCTCTAAAGCTTCTTTGCAAGTAATAAAGTAATTTCCATTCATATTATTTCAATTGAATCGTTTTTTCAGCAAATTCCAAATAAAATCGTAACCATCGATATCTAACTATTGCTATATTTTTTAAATCAGTAACTACTACATAGACTATCAGTCTACTACATTTTGTGTAGCATTATTTACCCCCAACGGTCTGTCTTAATCTTAAAGCCTCCACACTCTTAGAATAAAGCTACAGAAGCTGTCACTGGGGCGGTGCCCTTTCAAAAAGTATAACCTTGCACCTAAAGACTTCATATTAGCACATCAAAGGTAGCTTACACCTCAAGTGTCTACATATCTGTGCCAAAATTATGCATAGGACCGTTTTAAAGGGTGTGATTGTCCCAGTAACAGCTTTTGTACCATTTATTTCTGAGTGTTTACATCAACTGAAAAGATTATATGCTTAATGATATATTTACAAATAAAAAAAACATTTCCCACAAAACTAAAAACCTTACAGATATGCATTTAATTAAAAGAAGATAAGGACATATGCTCATATCTCTGCCCATATGTGTGGGAATATGTTTTGAATTGGGCAGGGCCACAGGTGGTGTAGTCATGTGACAGCATGGTATGACATCGCCTTCTTCACAGTTTGAAAACGGTTTCTTTTTTTAGACTTGTAACCATAAAAGAAAAGCCTGCACAGATTCTCCAAAGTGTATGAGACTCTTATTAAAGCTAATCCATTTAAAGCACAGCACATGCTCAGGGTTTTAATCACTGTAATTCATTTCTAGAATGAGTATTTTTACCTGCAATTCAAATTCATTTCTGTAGAAGTGTTTACTATTTTGCAATGCAACAAGCAGCTTTAAATATGCCGTAAATACACATTAGCACAAGCAGTATGAGTATGAGTAGCACAAGCATTATGCAGAAGCGCAGAACCAGACATCATGACAGTCTAAGGCTGGAAGTGGGCGGAGTAGTTTTCTTTGTTCTGTTGTGAAATAGAGTATTAAAAAAAGCTTTTGTTCAAATGTTCAAGCTTTTTTATTTTATGTTTTAAGATTTGTGTTCAATTACTTATGAAACAACAAAACAAATGAAGAATAAAAACTACATTATACATTTAACTTAAAAAAACCTATGAAGTTTAATGTCTTGTGTTAGTAGAATTACTGGACTTTATTTTTCAAATTCCTGCATGTTTATTTTATATATATATATATATATATATATATATATATATACACACACCCTCTCTCTTGGATGGGTTACTTTTTTAGACAATATTTGTGTTCAAATAAAACACAAGTTTAGTGTGATGTCCCTAAACTAACAGTGATTGTGTTCTTTTTAACACATTCATTCTAAGAGTGTATACACTCACCTAAAGGATTATTAGAAACAGCATACTAATACTGTGTTTGGCCCCCTTTAGCCTTCAGATCTGCCTTAATTTTATGTGGCATTGATTCAACAAGGTGCTGAAAGCATTCTTTAGAAATGTTGGCCCATATTGATAGGATAGCATCTTGCAGTTGATGAAGATTTGTGGGATGCACATCCAGGGCACGAAGCTCCCGTTCCACCACATCCCAAAGATGCTCTATTGGGTTGAGATCTGGTGACTGTTAAGGCACTTAAGAAGGCAAAATGTCAGTATTTTTCACAAATAACTGAAAAATATAGACAAAAACCAAAGTTACTTTTTTCAACTATAAATTCTGCCTTAAATCCATCTATTAAGGCATATTCGGTACCTTCCCACCTAAATGGTGATGATTTTCTAAGATTTTTTTTCCAGTAAGATCGAAAATCATAGGCCAGGTATTGATAAAATTCAGAAAAATTCGGATTCTGAAAACACTCAACACTATATGCTACCTTCATGCTCCTCATTCTGTCATGAATTTAATACTATCTCTATTTCATATTTACAAGATATTATTACCCACCTCAGGCCAACAACTTGTTCACTTGATATTATCCCACCTCGTAATTTAGTACAACTTTTTGACACATTAGGACCAAGCTTACTTACCATTATCAATAAATCACTTAGTCTAGGGATTTTCCCAGCTGATTTCAAAAATGCTTTGGTACTTCCATCAATTAAAAAACCAGACCTTGACCCTGCAGTTTTGAATAACTATAGGCCTATATCAAATTTGCCTTTTATCTCAAAAATTTTAGAAAAAGTTGTATCAAATCAATTACACACTTATTTAAATTTACATTCTATATATGAGAAGTTTCAATCCGGCTTTCGGCCACTTCACAGTACCGAATCAGCACTACTGAAGGTTTTTAATGATATCTATCTGACAACAGATGCTGGAGATTCCATAATCTTAATGCTCTTGGATCTTAGTTCTGCCTTTGATATGGTGGACCATGATATCCTTCTGTCCAGACTAGAATATGATGTGGGGCTGAAAGGAACTGTACTAAATTGGTTTCGCTCATATCTGACTGATCGAAAATTCTCTGTCCGTTTTGGCTCTTCTATGTCCTCCGTTGCTCCCCTCAGGGCTCAATTTTGGCTCCGATGCAATTTTCCCTTTATATGCTCCCTTTGGGATCCATATTCAAAAAATTTGGTGTGTCATTTCATTGCTATGCAGATGACATTCAGATTTATGTGCCAATAAAACGGACAGGAAAAAATTCACCTGAGCACCTGTTGACGTGCCTAGATGAAATAAAGAAGTGGATGTCTGCTAACTTCCTAAAATTAAATGAAAATAAAACGGAACTTATTCTTTTCGGACCTACTAAAAGTAGTTCAAACCAGCTTCCTGATGCATATTCACTTTCTTTACCAGTAAATACTTGTGTGAAAAATCTTGGCGTTTTATTAGATAGTTCTCTGAATCTAGATAAGCAAGTAAATTCTGTTGTCAGATCTTGCTTTTTTCATTTACGCATGCTGACAAAAGTGAAGCCTTTTTTATGCCCCCAAGCTTTTGAATGGGTGATACACGCATTCTTATAATCTAGACTCATATTACTTCGATTTTAGAATCCCTTCACTGGTTGCCGGTCCGTTTTAGAGTTGATTTTAAAGTTCTTTTATTTGTTTTTAAGATTCTAAATAACTTAGCCCCCCTTTATCTATCTGGAGCCCCCCTTTATCTATCTGAGCTTTTGGAGCAGTACAATCCTCCCAGAAATCTCAGGTCAGGTGCACAGCAACTTTTAACTATACCACGGTACAGATTAAAACATAGAGGTCACCGTGCCTTTGCCATTGCGGGCCCGACATTATGGAATAGTCTGCCTAACCACGTACGTTCTGCATCTTCCCTGTCAGTTTTTAAATCTCGCTTGAAAACATATTTTTACTCAGTTGCTTTTAATAATCTGTAACCTGTTTCTTAACTTTCCTTGTTTAATTTATTGTGTGATATTTTATTGTTTTGTAAAGCACATTGGTCAGCTTGGCTGTATAAATGGTGCTATATAAATAATTTTTGACTTGACTTGACTTGACTGTGGGGGCCATTTTAGTACAGTGAACTCATTGTCATGTTCAAGAAACCAATTTGAAATGATTCGAGCTTTGTGACATGGTGCATTATCCTGCTGGAAGTAGCCATCAGAGGATGGTGCCGTGGCATTTAAACGATGCCCAATTGGCACTAAGGGGCCTAAAGTGTGCCAAGAAAACATCCCCCACACCATTACACCACCACCACCAGCCTGCACAGTGGTAACAAGGCATGATGGATCCATGTTCTCATTCTGTTTACGCCAAATTCTGACTCTACCATCTGAATGTATCAACAGAAATCGAGACTCGTCAGACCAGGAAAATTTTTCCAGTCTTTAACTGTCCAATTTTGGTGAGCTTGTACAAATTGTAGCCTCTTCTTCCTATTTGTAGTAGAGATGAGTGGTACGTGGTGTGGTCTTCTGCTGTTGTAGCCCATCCGCCTCAAGGTTGTGTGTGTTGTGGCTTCACAAATGCTTTGCTGCATACCTCGGTTGTAATTTCAGTCAAAGTTGCTCTTCTATCAGCTTGAATCAGTCGGCCCATTCTCCTCTGACCTCTAGCATCAACAAGGCATTTTTGCCCACAGGACTGCCACATACTGGATGTTTTCCCTTTTCACACCATTCTTTGTAAACCCTAGAAATGGTTGTGCATGAAAATCCCAGTAACTGAGCAGATTGTGAAATACTCAGACCAGCTCGTCTGGCACCAACAACCATGCCACGCTCAAAATTGCTTAATTCACCATTCTTTCCCATTCTGACATTCAGTTTGGAGTTCAGGAGATTGTCTTGACCAGAACCACACCCCTAAATGCATTGAAGCAACTGCCATGTCATTGGTTGATTAGATAATTGCATTAATAAGAAACTGAACAGGTGTTCCTAATAATCCTTTAGTTGACTGTATATATAATTGAAGCTTTTTAATACATTTCTTGATAGTTACATGTTTTAAGAGCACCACCAATGGTCCAATTCACGATTTTATTAGTGTATTAGTACATGTTAACGATATGCAAACAATTTTTATGACATACATGGTACAGTGTTCTCTTGACGCAAATGCAATATAATACACATACGGTATAACTATATTATCAGTGGTGTATAAAGACCTTACATAATGAACTTGTATTTGTATTTGTAATGAACTTGTAATGTATTTTTACCTTAGAATGAGTTGTTTTATCTACATACAGGTCTCCTTGAAAGTGAAAAGTGAAAGTCGCTGCCATTTTTCTAAAGTAGCCCTAAAGGAACAAACTGCTCTATAGAGTGCGTTTAGTCTCTACGTTGTCTCAGACAACAACATGTTTGTCCTGTGGTGGCTAACATATGTGTTTTTATGTTGAGGGGTGAGCTGTTGGTTGCAATTCGCAATCTCACCACTAGATGCCGCTAACATTTACACACACCACCTTTAACACCTCCTCCATCTATCAATATATCTGTGGCTTTGCAGTTAGTCTGACCCCCTTAGTATTCAGACCCCCTTCACTTTTTTACATTTTCTTGTCTTGTAGTTTGATAGTACAATCGTTTAAATTCACTTTTTCCTTATTAAAGCGTAAATAAACCCCTGGTCAGAGCCTGACTCCACCCACTGGCAATATTTGAAAAATGCAAGACAAGTGGGCAGATCCCAATGGAGATAGAGGGGACGAACTAAGCTCGTACCAAGTGTGTGGTGACTGGTGAGATCGTAACAAGGGCGTGGTGAGCTTGAACCTGCTTACGTCACGAGTTATTTTATGGACCCAACATCCAATAGGAAAATTCAACTGCAGTAGCCACCGTTCAACCTGAAGAGGGCAGCACTCAGACGTTTTTACACCATATATTGTAGTATTGAAACACTTTATATCCAAATATCAAAAAACTTACTAAAATCAATGAACAGCACTAATAAAGCATCATTCTTACAGATCATTAACCAAAAAAAGTTGGTTTAGGGTTTAGTTACTCTTTAATCTGCACTCAATACCCCATACACGTGCAAACAAAATTTAATAAAGGCTGTCAATTTATTAATAAGAAAGTCAAACCCTTTACTCTGTACTTAGCTGAAGCACCAATGGCAGCAATAACATCCCAGAGTCTTTTTGGGAATGGTCCAACCTGGATTGTTAGTTTTTTTGGCATTCTTCTTTGCAAATCCTCATAATCTCAATCATGTTGGGTGAGGACAGCCACATTCAGGGATGTTTATAAATAAAATAAGAATTTGTATAGGAGATGCTGTTGAAAGATGGAGATGGCTGAAAACGGAGAAGAATTAGAATCTGCCCTGATCGCGTAACGTTAAGCCTTCTCCATAGTAGAATTTTGCTGCGTGCACAATTATTAAAAAAACAATATGGATAGAGGATTATTTTATACAAAGTCTGATGAAATATCAATATTTCTCATATGTAATACGTTTGTGGACACAAACTGCAAATGGATGTTATATTGTGAACGCTTGGCATAGATTGCCCTGATCGCATAATGTTATGCCTTCTCCATGGTAGAATCGCGGTGCGTGCACAATTATTGTATGAAAAACAATATGGATTGAGGATTATTTTATACAAAATCAGATGGAATACCAATATTTCTCATATGTAATATGTTTGTGGACAAAAACTGCAAGTGGATGTTATATTGTGAACGTTTGGCATGGAGCAGCTCGAGTCTGGAGTTATATGGATGTGCTTTTCATAATAAAGTATAATGTATACTTAAAAATAAATAATGTATTATTAATTTTGCTAGAGTATTTATTTCATGAAACAGCACTTCGAAATCACATCTTTAATACCCTTCTTCATCAATATGATACATTGTAAACGTAATAGTTTCTAAACAAAGAATCGTCGGGCCTGCCAGCGTGGCACGGTCGGCTTAAAGGTTTTAAAAGAAAAAAACTTAATGTGTAGGACTCGTCACTTGCCATTGGAAGCTTGTAGCAACCAGTATGTTCTTGTTGGATCCTGTAGCCTATACTATCTGGCAACCTCGAGTCAAGGGGGAGGGGAATGGGATACACCGCTCTATATAGTATAGTGCATAGTGCGCACTGCAGCTTCAATTCAATTGTGACTTTAGTCAGATTAGGATTAAAAATCACAGTTTACCTAGTAATTTAGTATTGTCTTAATCAGTTTAACATCGGAATATTGTTTTTCATGTAAATGTACTGACTGAAACAATTCATATACATAGTTTGCAGATTGTGGTTTAAGAATCAGTAAATGGATACATCAGAGTTTAAAAATTTGATTAAACAGTGGATTTCTGTTATACGTCACCATGTTTTATGTAAGGATGTAAATGCATTGATAGGTAAATAAACAAGACTGTTGTTAATAATAATACACACAGTACACACTCATATTTTATGCCAAAAAAATCACTTTTATTTTGTATGCGATTAATCTTTGCCCATCACTATATATATATATATATATATATATATATATATATATATATATATATATATATATATATATATATATATATATATATATATATATATATATAAAATAAAGCTTAAATAAATATATTTATGAATTTGAAAATATATTTAGTTTTAATCTTCATGTATTAACATATATTTCTAAATGTATTTTTAGGGGCAACAAATACATTTCTAATTTTACAACCCATATGGCAAAAAACTATATTATTCTTGAACAAACTATAAAAGTTTGTAAAGTATGTAGGCTATAAAATATAACATTTTATAAAGTATATTTTTGCAGTTGAAAATTTTAATATTTTCAAACCTAATATATAAATGCTTTAAATTATATTTATTTCTTAATTATATTTTAAAATATACAAATAGCATATATTGGTGAAAACATAATTTTTGTAAACATATTTCAAAAGTTATTAGCAAAATATATTTTTTGGCCATTTTTTATATTTTAAAATATATTTAAAATTATATTATGGCGTACGGGAGTGGTCATTATTTTTAAAACACCTTTAAAACAGCTGAGCAAACTTTACCCAAATAAAAGTTTGAAAAGCAGCTACAGTATACATATGTATGCTACTACAAAGACATTTAGTGAACCCATCTTGAGAAAAGCACTCTTGAGCAGGCGGCACATTTAAAAATTCTCTGGAATGTTGTTCAGCGGGATTGACCGAGAGCGAGACTCCGCCTTTTGATGATTGGTGTCTAACAGGCCTTTACTTCCTGCTTGTTTTTCACACACACACGTATGGGTTGAGAGCAGACCATCAGCTGCTTTGAGATTTGACAACACCAGCAGCTTCAACATGGGAAGGATCGCTAAAGAGATTTCAGGACAAGTCCTGTGCTTCGTGGGATTTGTTGGCGTATGCCTGAGTTGTGGCCTTCCCATGTGGCGGGTCACGACATACATCGGTGCCAACATCGTCTCGGGTCAGATCGTCTGGGACGGTTTGTGGATGAATTGTGTGATGCAGAGCACAGGACAGATGCAGTGTAAAATCCAAGACTCAATAATGAAACAGACGCAGGACTTGCAAGCGGCACGGGCGCTGACGGTCATCGCTATACTAATCAGCTTCGTTGGAATGCTCTTGACGTTTGTCGGAGGACAATGCAGTAGCTGTCTGAAGAGAGAGAGCTCCATGGCTAAAGTCCTGATCCTAGGTGGCATCCTCTGCATCATAGCCGGAGTCGTTTGTCTCATCCCTGTCTGCTGGTCCTGTGCCTACACCATTTACGATTACGAGAGTGTTCTCACCATTCAGACCCAAAAAAGGGAGCTCGGAGCATCCATTTACATCGGCTGGGGTGCTGCAGGATTACTTTTGTTCGGAGGGATCATTTTGTGTACTTCCTGCCCACCGAGAGAAGATATGCATGCCAATTACCCTGCCATGTACCCATACCAAGGACCTATGTATGGGCCTCCAGGAACTTATATGCCTCCCAAAACATATGCCCCTAGCGTTACATATACTGGAACTGGGACGTATGTTCCCAACAAACCTATATATGCAGCTGTTCCAGGACAATATCTTTAATTGGCACATATTTCTCACTGTTGTCTGTCGCTTTTGAATTTAACTTGTATTTACATCAGTGTTTTGTTATTTTGAATGTATATACTCAACAAACTTTCTATTAAAGATGTGTTGTATTTGCTACCCTTTGAAAATTGAGATGACTTCGGAAAACTTGTTTGTCTTCTTTGTTCCTACCAGTTCTTCTACTCCTGGAGATGTTGTAATGCTAATGGCATTTGAAATGTATATACTGTTGTGTTTGTATGTTTAAACAAAATAGATGTTTTTTTGTGTGTAAACTGTTGTCTCCCACTTTTTACACATACAGCTTGTTTATTGTTATCAAAAAGAATGTAACTTTGAATGATTGTATATATTCAAATAAATATTTTTCAAGCTATAAATGATGTGTTATTTATTTATTATATTTAATGTACCTTTCATTGCATAAATGAAACCTAAGCATTTTTTTTTCAAATTCCAACCAATTTTAAATTTGGAACAAGTCCCATTTAATTTAAAGAGAAGAAGCACACTGATATTAAAGATGTTCCAAGTACCAAGAATTCTGACAGAAAAGTAAAAGTTACAAGGAAAGTAATCAAGTTTATTAATGCTAGTAACATAGTAGCCAAAGCTAACGTACAAATCATATTCATAAATTATTAAGTACTTGTCTTACAAAAAACATCGATGATGCATCTTCTGGTTTTATTTTGGCTATATTAGCTTTGTTTACCCCTTAAATTTTTGTTTAGACTCTCAACAAAGTGAGCACCGACATTTAGACACCGTTTCAGGTCACACCACTTGACATCTATGTCATAGGTTTTTCTTTGAATGCCGCACTGATGCGCATCTTATCGAAACTAGCCGTTGGACCTACATTCCCCGTTGAGGAATCTGGTCAGACCTGAAACTTCACCTTAAACTGGTTTCAGGTCCATCTGTAACTCCACCCTTCAGACAGCATCTCTTAAATCCCAGAGCGAAAAAGGAACAGAAGTCAATACTCCGATTAACCGCAGTGAAAACATTTACAGAGGTAAAGAAGCCAAGCCGACGAGAAGAAAATGGTGTCTATGTGTCGACAGATCATGGGATTGTCCATGGGCCTGATTGGTTTCTTGGGAACGATCATAATTTGCGCCCTTCCTATGTGGAGGGTGACGGCATTCATCGGGGCCAATATCGTGACCGCTCAGATCATCTGGGAGGGCTTGTGGATGAACTGCGTTATGCAAAGCACAGGACAGATGCAATGCAAGATATACGACTCGCTATTGGCCTTACCCCAGGACTTGCAGGCTGCTAGGGCGCTCGTGGTCATCGCCATCATCGTCGCCCTCTTTGGAGTCTTCCTGGCGATCGCCGGTGGAAAATGCACCAACTTTGTCGAGGAGGAAGCCGCGAAAGCGAAGGTGGCTATTGCCAGTGGTGTAATCTTCATTGTTGCTGGAGTGCTGGTCCTGGTTCCTGTATGTTGGTCAGCTAACAGCATCATCAGGGATTTCTATAACCCCATGCTCACCGATGCTCAAAGGCGAGAGATGGGACCTTCTCTCTACATAGGCTGGGGAGTGGCTGCTTTGATGATTCTTGGAGGAGGTATTTTGTGTAGCTCTTGCCCACCCAAAGAGGACAACTACGGAGTCAAGTACTCTCAGCCACGGTCCATTACCACCAGCAAGGCCTACGTCTGAGAGCTTCAAAGCTGTGCTACACCACAAGGACTCTTTAATTGTAAAGACTCATCGTTCATAAAGTCTCTTCGTTACCAGATCCGTCTAGTGCTCTGTTCCGTGATGCAATGTGAGAAAGGACAATGTCTGAAAATGCATAGGTAATTTACTGAGAGTTTGTGCTATGACTGTAGACAGATTTTTTTTTTACAAATGTAAGTGTTTTCATCATGTAATTAAAGGAATAGGGGTTTGTAATCACAATAATTATTAATTTATGTTTGATTTGATAAGGAAGGAATAGTTGCGTTAATCCAAAAATAAAACAAAATATGTATAAATTAATATAAAATGTGTATTCATCTATATTTGCATAGCCTACTGTTCAATTTATATTCGTGCACTGACGTTCATAGCAATACTAATCTGCTTCGTTGGAGAACTCGTGACATTTGTCGGGGGGCAATGCAGTAGCTTTCTGAAGAATGAGAGCTCCATGGCTAAAGTTCTGATCCTAGGTGGCATCCTCTGTATCGTAGCCGTAGTCCTTCTCCTCATCCCTGTCTGCTGGTCCTCTGCCTTCACCATCTCTGATTACGAGAGCGTTCTCACCATTCAGACACAAAAAAGGGAGCTTGGAGCATCCATATACGTCGGCTGGGATGCTGCAGGATTACTATAAAATGAAGGGATCATTTTGTGTACTTCCTGCCCACCAAGAGAAGATATGCATGCAAATTACCCTGCCATGTACCCCTACCAAGGACCTATGTATTGGCCTCCAGGAACTTATTTGCCTCTCAAAACATATGCCCCTAGCGTTACATATACTGGAACTGGGACATATGTTCCCAACAAACCTATATACGCAGCTGTTCCAGGACAATATTTTTAATTGACACATATTTCTCACTGTTATCTGTCGCTTCTCAATTGCTTTTGAATTTAACTTGTACTTACATCAGTGTTTTGTAATGTAAAATATATATACTCAAGAAAATTTCTATTAAAGATGTGTTGTATTTGCTAGCCTTTGAAAATTGAGATGACTTCAGAAAACTTGTTTGTCTTCTTTGTTCCTCTCATTCCAGTTCTTCTACTCCTGGAGATGTTGTAATGCTAATGGCATTTGAAATGTATATACTGAACTGTTTGTATGTTTACACAAATAGATGTTTTTTTTGTGTGTAAAATTTTGTCTTCCTCACTTTTTACACATCCAAGTTGTTAATTGTTATCAAAAAGAATGTAACTTTGAATGATTTTATATATTTAAATAAATATTTTTCAAGCTATAAATGCTGTGTTATATATTTATTATAAGTTATTGTATCTTTTATTGCATAAATGAAACCTAAGCATTTTTTTAATTCAAATTCCAACCAATTTAAACTTGAAACAAGTCCCATTTCATTTAAAGAGAATAAGTACACCGATATTAATGATGTTCCAAGTACCAAGAATTCTGACAGAAAAGTAAAAATTACAAGGAAAGTCATCAAGTTTATGAATGCTAGTAACCCACTGAAGTACCCACTAAGTACTTGTCATGCCTTGACTTACAAAAAACATTGATGGTGCATCTTCTGGTTTTATTTTGGCTATATTAGCTTTGTTTAGCCCTAATTTAAGTTTGGACTCTCAACAAAGTGCCGGACCGACATTCAGACACCGTTTCAGGTCACGACACTTGACATCTATGTCATATGTTTTGCTTTGAATGCTGCACCAATGTGCATCTTATCGAAACTAGCTGTTGTACCTACATTCCCCATTGAGGAATCTGGTCAGACCCGAAACTTCACCTCAAACTGGTTTCAGGTCCATCTGTAACTCCACCTTCCAGACAGCGTCTCTTAAATCCCAGAGCGAAAGGAACAGAAGTCAATACTCCGATTAGCAGCGGTGAAAACATTTATAGAGGTTAAGAAGCCAAGCCAACGAGAAGAAAATGGTGTCTATGTGTCGACAGATCATGGGATTGTCCATGGGCCTGATTGGTTTCTTGGGAACGATCATAATTTGCGCCCTTCCTATGTGGAGGGTGACGGCATTCATCGGGGCCAATATCGTGACCGCTCAGATCATCTGGGAGGGCTTGTGGATGAACTGCGTTATGCAAAGCACAGGACAGATGCAATGCAAGATATACGACTCGCTATTGGCCTTACCCCAGGACTTGCAGGCTGCTAGGGCGCTCGTGGTCATCGCCATCATCGTCAGCCTCTTTGGAGTCTTCCTGGCGATCGCCGGTGGAAAATGCACCAACTTTGTCGAGGAGGAAGCCGCGAAAGCGAAGGTGGCTATTGCCAGTGGTGTAATCTTCATTGTCGCTGGAGTGCTGGTCTTGGTTCCTGTATGTTGGTCAGCTAACAGCATCATCAGGGATTTCTATAACCCCATGCTCACCGACGCTCAAAGGCGAGAGATGGGACCTTCTCTCTACATAGGCTGGGGAGTGGCTGGATTGATGATCATTGGAGGAGCTATATTGTGTAGCTCTTGCCCACCCAAAGAGGACAACTACGGAGTCAAGTACTCTCCGCCACGGTCCGTTGCCACCAGCAAGGCCTACGTCTGAGAGCTTCAGAGCTGTGCTACACCACAAGGACTCTTTAATTGTAAAGACTCATCGTTCATAAAGTCTCTTCGTACCCAGATCCATCTAGTTCTTTGTTCCGTGATGCAATGTGAGTAAGGACAATGTCTGAAAATGCATAGGTAATTTACTGAGAGTTTGTGCTATGATTGTAGACAAATCTCTTACAAATGTATGTTTTCATCATGTGATAAAAGGAATAGGGATCTGTAATCACAAAAATTGTTTCTCTATTTTAATTTATGTTTGATTTGATAAGGAAGGAATAGTTCAAAAATAACATAAATACCTGCGTATAAAATGTGTATTAATCTATATTTGCGTAGCCTCTTGTTTAACTTTCATTAATTTTTTATTTACAGAAACAAGTGTTGTATGTTTTGTTTATTAAAAATGTTTAAAATGGTTCTGTGAAACAATGTAAGTATCTTTTTTAAGTGAATATGTTTACTTCATAATGCCACACTGACCCCTTCAAAATGATATTGTTACATCAAAGATATTATGTTGTACATCACCTCAGTGAATACACTATTATTATAAGAGAGATGTTGCCAACCTACTGTAAACAACTGTTTGATTGCTTTTAAAAGATTAACTAACTTGTTTTCACTTCATTCAAAGTATCTTGTCACAGTAAAATAATTTCAGTGATAGATCAATGCATTTATTTATTACGGTGACCTGCTTGTAATTGGATCAGACACTTCATTAACTCATCTACCATGTGTTCCCTACTAGTTGGGGTTCCTGCTTGACATTTATTACAGTTTTTACATTTGTTGTGTCATTAAATCATCATTGAACATCTTTATATTTTGAACCTTCATTATGATATTTTATTTTGGAATTATACGGTGTATTTGTGTGTGCACTATTGGTTCCTGTCACTCGAGGTGTGCCGTGGGGAGATGTGTGCTACTGTCATGCCTTTGGTCTCTGCTTCAAAGACAATAAAATTAAGTGACTTGATCTGTGACTTGTGTAACCTGTGTTTTATTTATGTTACCCACCCCAATGCGAACAAAAGCAAAAATGTGGGAAGCAAGGTTCACAGGACTGGTTTTGTCAGCATAATCTCAAGAGAATTTGCGCATATTTTGCGAGTTGGCTCATTCGTATGAATTCATACGAAGTTAATTGTGCAAAAACGTACCAGTCTCATGAAAAAAAACGATGAAACCTAACATAACCCCAACGTCATAGGGGTCAAGGCAAATCGTACAAAAACTTACGAATGTGGTCGTATGAATTAATAAAATAAGCCAACTAGTAAAATATGTACGAATTCTCGTGAGATAGCGTTTGGTTTTGTAGTATATTTTAAATAATTTGTATAATTGTGGTCATGATTTTGAGTTTGGAGGGAAGACCTGTAGTGCTGCAGGAGTTAAAAACTTGAATATCTGGAATAATCTCAATAATTAAATAAAAAAGAAGGCGAGTTAAAAGAGTAAATACAAGGGGAAAGCAGGGGTGAAAGTACCAAATTTACTTTTCATGCTCGAAAAAACTATTCAGGACCTACCCACGGAAGCGATGACGAAATAACTCAATATCTGTCAGCTCTGTCTAGGATTGTGTGATGAGCATGATGTCATAGTTTGGAATCCAAATGTAGTCAGGGTTCACTATATTACTTTCGTCCCATTTTACTTTCGCCCCGGTTCTACCCTACTTTATTTTTTTCAATCAGAAGTATGCAATATGTTAACATAATGCAACATGATCTCATGAGAATACGTGTGTACTTTTAGTAAAGGGTGGTTGCACCACAAGTACATTTAATAAGTTTTTATACACACACTGAAACGTATAATATTGATGACAGGACTAATATGTTAATTTTCTATGGATTTACAGACGTACAGATTTGTACATATATTTCTATTCATACATTTTAAAATAATCGCAGGCATTGGCATTTCTTACTCATATTAATGGCATGTTTTTAGCAGTAGCGGGCTGTGACTTCTTTTTTCAAGGACACTTGATGTCCATCATATGTGTGGTTTGTAATTTCAAAATATGTGTTTGGTGCAGCGAGTGAACCTATATGCATCACGTGTCTCATCAAAATAAGTGCCTGCTGCAGACGCGTCTAAAGGGTTTATTATAAAAGAGACGCTCATGTTTGCCAGATACTCGCATAATCTCATGCCTAATCAGAGTTTACTGTTAAGGGAGTGTCTTGCGTGCATTTTGTGAACGTGAGCGTCTATTTTATCATAAACTTGATGCACATGGTTCACATGACACAACAAACACATATTTTGAACACACAAGCAACACACGACACTCCGAACACATATTTTGAATTTGAATATTTGAATTTACCTAATGAAATATTCATGACTCGCAGAGAATTACACAATATTATACAAGACTACACTATAAAACCTTTAAATGAATAACATTAATAATTTAACCATTTTGTAATGTTTAGTTTGTATGGCATAACACACAAATTGCATTCTAACCAAAACACAACATAAATTCACAAAATATGTAAATTTTATTCATTTGCTGTAATCAACATCTTTAAAATCCATACGATTGCAAAGAACAGATTCAGCCCTTTATTCAGCGCAGTTGATTCTAGATCTCATCAGCGACCATAAACGTCAGATCTTGCGTTCATTATGAATTCAAAAGTAAATATTGTGCATTAAGAAGTTTTACGACACATTGCTTTACAGCAGTGATATCAAACGCTCATTGGCTTTTGCATGCTACATCACAGATTCGCGACATTGCCGTCTTTCAGTTGATGTACTTTTGAAATTTGAAATGCACGCCTTGACAGAGAGAAGCTGGCTTAACGTTCTGGATTAATAACTTTAATATTTCTGTACTTCATAAACTCCAGAGAGGACCACGGCTGCAGCACATCCTCATAATGCTACAATTCAATGTTTCAAATATGACTACATTGTATGCTTCAGCATCTATACAGTATAAATGTACAAAAAAGTAAGTTTTGTGTTTTTGAAAGTTACGAATTAATACTACATAATAACAACGAGACCAGGATGCATAATAAACATAACCCAGAAATTGCTGATTCATAGTGTACAGAGGAGACTCTCTTTTGACAAACATCCTGGGATTTTTAACGACCAGTCTTGGGCTACAGGGTGGTGATATGGCTGCAGACCGTCACATTGCCTGTTTAATGAGAAGGTCTGATTTATTGTGTGAAAATAAATAATCCAGTGTGCTGCTGGGTATGCTTTCTGTTGTATATGAGTGTGACTGTAAGTATTTTTTATATCATTGGTCTTTAGTAAGGGGTCTTGGCCCCCGTGGTAGTATCACCGGTGTTCCTTTAAATACTGTTTGAATTCAACAATAAAATTATGCATCAAACAAAAATGCTAATAATGAAAAATAAAACTTGACTAAAAGTAAGAGCATAACTTTTATAGTTTAATATAGTAAAATGGTATGTAGTATGTAAACAGCATGTGTATACAACAATTATTATTTTTATATCTTGGTAACGTAGCTATCATAACAAAGTATGTCAATCCCGTCTTTAATACATGTACTAGAGGTCCCTGTTCCTCCTCTCTATCCATTAAAGGGTCCCGGGCCTGAAAAAGGACTTCTTTGATGTGACACACAGGTGTGAACAGTGGTGTGCAGTGATAGGAGTTTTTAGATGTTCCTGTAGAGTATTGTGCTGGTAAAGTCAAACACATTGTAATGCACTGTTAGTCACTTTGGATAAAAACATCTGGCAAATGCATAAATGATATTTATGTACCTCTTCTTCCTTCAGTTACCTGGGACACAAAATCTCACCTAAAGATTAACATTTAATGTTTTGTTATTCAGTACTTGGAAATCGCAGGATGTTGTTTACCTGAAACTGTGGCCCTATTGTTTCTTCCCAAACCGGTTAGACAAGGAGTCAGTGGTGATACTAGTAAAGGTGTTTGACTGAGTAATAACAGGTCACTTGACTTTCAGAACAAATTTCAGTTTTCTCTCTGTCCTAAAAATAAATACAACGCTACACTTTGACCTGACCATGACAAAACAAGCTTCAGTTTAACCTGTGGTCAGTTTTATTTAAGAAAGTATGCTTTAAGTAAATGTTTCCCCCTCCTTACTGGATTTAACAAAAGGGTTGTAAACTGATCTCATTTTTAAAACCCTTTTATTGTCACAAACTATTAGAATCTCACAAAGCGGCTTTATTCCTCAGTTTGCATACATTTTCTCTTGGAAAAGCACGCTTTACTCTCTCGGTTACTTTTAACATTTACATTTCATTTTTTGGGAGTAAAATATTGAGATGGCTTCTGTGGGCATGCAGTTACTGGCTTGTGTCCTGGCTGTGTCTGGCTGGATTGGGGTAATTATTGTATGTGTTTTACCCACGTGGAGAGTTTCGGCCTTTATCGGTACAAATATTGTGACTTCTCAGATTTTCTGGGAGGGAATCTGGATGAGTTGTGTGGTGGAGAGCACAGGACAGATGCAATGTAAAGTCTATGACTCCATGCTGGCCCTGAGCCCTGACCTACAGGGTGCTCGTGCCCTGGTTGTGGTTTCCATCCTGTCGGGAATGGCTGGGATTCTCATGGCACTTGTCTCGGGGAAGTGTACCAACTTCATCGTGGAGGAAATAGGAAAAATGAAAGCCTCCATTGCTGCTGGTGTGGTTCTCATCATCTCTGGAGCTCTGTGCCTCATTGCTGTGTCCTGGACTGCCGTCATTATAATAAACGACTTCTACAATCCTCTGTTATTGGATGCCCAGCGCAGGGAGCTGGGCGCTTCGCTCTATCTTGGCTGGGCAGCAGGAATTCTTCTGGTTATTGGAGGAGGGCTGCTTTGTAGTTCTTGCCCATCAAAAAGGAACAACACAACATCCATCATCTATAACCCTATAAAGATGACTAAGCCAGCTGGTAGGGATGATGCTTTCCCCAGCCACACAACTCCAGTGCCACGGTCTCCGACTCCTTCAAAGACTTACATTTAGACTGCATACCTGACACTGCTTTATTTGAAATCTTTCATGTAATTTGCTTTTATTCAAATGGATGGTGATAAATGATTATTTGTATAATTTAGCACAGTTTAATAAAAAATTATATTATTAGCAATATAGCATTGTATAAATGTTAAGTAAGTTTAGTTTTTTACTATTTTCTTAAGCAATAGTCATCATTTAACGCTCTACACACCAGATATAGTCCAGCTATGAGTAACCCACTTCTAGCCAAAATATACTTGAATTTGATAACATTTAACTTGTGAGATGTAAGAAGAGTGATTACATTTATTTATTTTATTTCATTTACTTTGAGCTGTGGTAGACATCAAATTTTCACTGACAGCCCAAATTTATCTTGTTTACCCCCCTCCCAATTCAAACACTGATTATACGGCTATGTTTTCGGATTTTACATCATAACTTTTACTGAAAATCTTTGAAATCTCGCTTTCAATTACACTATGGAAATTATTGGTGATTGGAACAAATTTTCGAGCAATACGTCCTGTTTCATGTGAAGTAAACATAACTCTTTAACATGTCTTTTTCAGTTTTCTTAGTGTCATTCATTCCTATTCAGTTGTCCGAGAACTAGAGGATGTAATCTTACACAACACTAGAAAACCAGTTTTTCTTGATTATCTACTGATACTACTAACTATTCAAACAAAGCACTCATGCTTGGGGAAGTTACAAGAAGATTCAAGGGTGTTGTTTATACTCTGCTTAACAAAATGAAAACCACAAATTACAAATTTAAGAGAATACATTTTTGAGTTTAATATCTATCTTTATCTTTTCTGTCCTTTAAAAAAAACCTTGGCTATGAATACTGTGTTAGACTTGATGAGACTAGTTCTTCTAGTGTACTTATGTATTGCTGTTGTTGTGTTGTTCTGATTGCTTCTATTGTTAACATCATTTGTAAGTTTTTTGTAAGTTTTTTTAAGATAAAAACATCTGCTAAAGGTAAATGCAGATAGCTAGCTTCATGCTAAGTCTTGTTAACATTATGTTAACTTTATGTTAATTTATGCTAGCATCATAATAACTTCATCCCTGCTGAAAAACTGCATGGACCAGCATGGGAATTATGCTGTTCTATGCTGGTTTAGCTGGTGATCCCCAGCACCAAAACACAACATATGTTGGTCTTGCTGGTATGACTTATGCTGGTGCTGATGCTGGTTTAGCTGGTGTTCACTAGCAAACCAGCACCAATACTAGGGTGGCCATTCGTGCCAGTTCCACCGGACACGTCCCGGACAGGATTTTGGGTGCGTTCTCCGGAAGTCGTGTTGCTCGACCGCATACGTCAGAACCTCGATGACGTATGTGGTCGAGCAACGCGACTTCCGGACGAACCCGAAAACATGTTCGGGACATGTCCGGTGGCCACCCTACTAACATCATGCAAGGTTCCCTGCTGAAAAATCCAGCATCAAACCAGCATGGGAATTATGCTGGTCTATGCTTGTTTAGCTGGTGGTCACCAGCATACCAGCATCAAAACAATACATATGCTGTGTCTAGTTTACGCTATGTTATTGTAATCACGATGAAAAAGTCAAATGTGTATTCCACATTCCTAGCGTTTCTTTACATTTAGGGCGTTTTCACATTAGCACCTTTGGTGCGCACCCGGGTTCGATTGACATCAGAGTTCGGTACATTTGGATGATGTGAACGCTGTCTTCCGAACTCGGGTGCGCACCCGCGAAACGTACTCGAGTCCGCTTAAAAAGGGTGGTCTGGGGTCCGGTTCATGTGAACTCCAGATTGGTTTGCTGCTAATGTGAGCGCAATCGTACCAAATCGCGGAAGTGAACCACTGTTAATTACGTTTTATATGAAATGTCCAACAAAAACAGACGTGTGTGTTTGTGTGCGTGCACTTACCTTGACAACAAAATGCATAGAATGCTTGCTTGACTTTTGTTCTTATTTTTTTAAATCTTTGGTTTTGTTTTCAAAGAAATAATACAGAAACGCACTTGCGTCTGTCTGCCCCAAACTTACTAAAGTCGTTTCGATGACAACGGTCTATCCGCCGATGTCAATTTTTGCGGAGGCATTCAGAAATCATCTCTCTGCTTGGAGTTCGTCAATCACCCTTGTGATCTTCTCGTTTACAGCGGTTGCCAAGCAACATGAGAATGCGCCGGCTGCAGCTTGATGATGCAAGCGTACCGCGGTTTGGATGCAAAAATAATATGTGAACACAGTCCATGGGGGGCATAGAGAGGGGGGAGCAATCGAACTCGGGTTCAGACCAGGCAATCGCACCAAATGTGAAACCGTCCTTACAGAGATTATAAAGAATGAAAATTGTCAGGACAATTTGTCAGAAATGGTCTTATTTGTTTATTATTTTTATTATTTTGCTTGGCAGACTTGAATTTAAGTTCAGGGGTTTCATAAAACTTGTTCTCTTGCCATTACCTTTCCTCACACGGCTCGTATTACAAATTATCTTGCTCAGATGCAAACACTCCTTGACAAACACACCTTTGTGTTTAGATAAACTAAAAAAAATCACTTCCTTAAGTTTGTTTCAGATGAGAAAGTAAACTAGAGATGTTGCCTGAACTTTATTTGTTGTCATGATGTGAATTCGAAACAAGGTCTCATAGTCACAAAGTCATGCGTCAGAGACAGAGAGAGAAAGTATGACAGACATCCATAAAGAAGCTCTCTGTCGAGAAATATCTTTCTCAGTCAGTATCTGTTTTGCTCAAGGTCAAACACATTTGTAACAGTTGAACAATGCGTCACTGCTGCTCATCATCATCTGAAGCATTTAGTGTTTCTGTATTGTACTTTACTGCCTACTAGTGGAAGAAAATCTCTCTGCTGTTAAAGGCCAGGGTTTCTGCAGGTTATTTCACAAAGTCAAATTTAAGACTTTTTAAAGGGATAGTTCACCTTAAAATCATTTACTCATCCTTATGTTGTTCTAAACCTGTATGAATTTCTTTTTTCTGATGAACACAAAAGAAGACATTTTGAGAAATGATGGTAAACACACAGCAGATTAGTGAACATTGACTTTCATAGTAGGAAAAAAATATTTTGGAAGCAATGTGATAAATGATACCCAAAAGTACCCATTAAATTCCATCATATTTTTTTATTACTTCTATATAAGTCAATGGACACTATCTGCTGTGTGTTTACCATCATTTCTCAAAATATCAGAAAAAAATAAATTCATACAGGTTTAGAACAACATGAGGATGAGTAAATGATGACAGAATTTTCATTTTAAAGTGAACTATCCCTTTAAGACCTTTTTAAGACCATTACGACTAAAGGGCGATTTATAGTCGTGCGTAGGTCCTACGGCGTAGCTACGGCGTAGGCTATCCGTAGCCTGTGCGTAGCTCTGCGTAGCCTGACGCGCACCTCACAAAATTTCTAACAGCGCGTCGGCTCTACGCGGACCGTAAGCGCTGTGATTGGTCCACCAGAACCCCTCCCGTCAGGTAAAAAAACTGCGTCATAGGTATTTCTGTTTGAGACGGTGAAAACAAAGATGAGCCAAGTTGAGGAGTGATTTAACTCAAACTGAAACATAAGTCGCTGTTTATTTACTACCATCATTGCTGGTCTTCTCAAATTATACACAACAAGTTGCTATTTTTTCTTCGTTTGTGGGTTAACTTGCTTAGCTTCTTCTTCTGTGACGACTTCTGCTGCTTCTGTGGTTACACGCGTGATTACTGCCAACCAGCGGTTTCGCGTGTGTTTGCACGTCGACGCGGACGGCGACGCACAAGTATAAATGAAAACCGACGCGGAACCTACGCCGCCGCTGCTACGCCGTAGGACCTACGCACAACTATAAATCGCCCTTTAGATTAAAGACCTATATCGACAATGAAATCCAATTTTATAGTCCAGTGTGCAAATGCCCATGTGTTTTTTAAATACCTTTTAAATTTCATAACAAAAAACAAAGATATTTTTTCTCGGGGTGGGAAAAGACACTCCGCAAAACGAAACTAGACATGAGACTACAGTTGTGACGTTCGCGAACGATCCGATTCTTTTGAACGGCTCATAAACATGAACGATGGGAGCCGAGTCGCGGCTGGAGGGGAGCCGTTCTTTCTGTCGTTCTTTTTTTCCTATGCGTGTTTCACAGATACACACAAATTAGCTCCTCGGCGAGACAGAACAGTTATAGGGGGAGGGGCGCAAAGTTAATTTGACTTATTTGCAAATTGTACAGTAGTTATAGTAGTAATAGTGGACTGTACGTAGACATTTCAATTTTATTTATTCAAATTTTATCCACAGTATATCTCTAATACTTTAAATATTTTTTGTTATCTATCAAAATGTTCTTTTGTGATACTGTTCTTGTATAGAATTTTTTCACCAAAAGCTGTTTTGCACAGACATTCATTGCAGCCCACTTTGTTATTGTTCATTTAAGACCTGAAGGGGTTGATGTCCTATTTGCAAAGTTTACAGTAGTAATAGTGGACTGTATGTAGACATTTCCATTTTATTTATTCTAATTTGGGTAAGTGTTTGTAGTAAAAGCTGTTTTGCACACAAAATTCATTGCAGTCGGCTTTGTATTGTATTGTATGAATAACATAAGTCAACGGAGCTTTACCCGTACACACACTTTGTACTAAAGGTAAATCCAAAATAGTGATGTCACTGTCTAAGCAGAGGGATGTTGTGCAACCCTATGGAATATAGTCTACACATGACAAATGAGGTAATAATCAATATTTTAGAATAATTCAAACTCAGATATTGGTGTGTGAGTTTTAATTATTTGACTACATATCTCACCTCATCATTCCTCCCAGTGATTATTTCCAGGATAAACTGAGATGCCCCCAAGCTGGCTTCTTAAAACTGACTAAATATTTTAAAAGAGCCAAAAGAGCCGTTCTTTGAAAGGAACGGATCGCCAAGATCCGGTTCCCCTCAAAGAGCCATAAATCCCTAGCCTAGAAATCTAGACGCACCCTAGCGGCCGCAAAATATATTTGCTGCCAGGGTTTAGTCTAGGCACTCACAATACACTTAACAGCTCCAAAAACCAAAATTTGGTCAGGCCAATCACATCGTGTGTAGCGTCTGTGGGGCGGGCTTAACATGATGACGACAGAGCTGCAACGGTTCCTACTTGAAAACAGAGAATGGCTGCTGCTGCTGGCGAACAGCTTTGGCCGCGACTCTGGAGGACTTAGACTTATGTTTTTCTTTGAGAGAAGAGCAAATAAACCCTACTGAAGTCCTTTTTAAGCAAGAAAGATGTGTTTGGAGTTTTGCCGACTGGTTACGGTAACTACGTCACCTTCTTCGTTGCTCTGATCCGTCATAGCGCTATCCTATTGCGTGCAGAGGCATTTTGAGGGACAACCTTATATCCCGCCCCTTGCATTGAGCCGTTTGTGTGAAGAGTTGCCAGACCTTACATCTTGATGTAGGTCTGGCTAACCAGGCTAATAAATCCCATTACTACATGAGACTGGGTTCATGAAAGTAAGACGAGAATAGCCTTAGAATAGAAAAAAGTCTTTATTTTACTGAAATTACAACAATTTTAAATGTTTTAAACAATCTAGGGTTTGCACTAACATTTTTATGGTAGTTAATAATGTTTAAGTAATCTGATTTAAGTGGGCTATAGAAGTGACAATAGAAGTACTAAAAGCTTGACCATCACGTGATTCATGGAGACTGTAGTTAGTTAGTTCTTGGAAGCTCATAGTGAGCCATTGAAATAGGTTAAGTTAGAGGCAAAGAGCTGTGATTTTTCTTAATTAATACTCAAGAAATACATTGATTTACAATATTTATATATAACACGAATATGTGTGAGTGTAGTATTTTTTTAAATTCTATAAAAAATGTTTATGACAAATAAAAAACACTAATATGACAAAATTTGTATGGTCGGCTGCTGGTTTGTGCTATGTTTTACACTGCCTTTAAACTACAACTTTAAAGCTTTAAAATCTATCACTAAAACTTTTCCGTAAGATATATGTTAGCAGTACTATCTGTACAGTGGAGACCAGTGACTTATTTTTCGAGGGCACACGATGCAATGCTCTTCACAACATGTATGTAGCCCATCATGCGTGTGGCTCATCGTTAAAAAAATGTGTTCGGCGCGTCATGTGAACTTATGTCAAATACGTGCCTGCTGGAGACGCTTCAAAGGGGTTTATGACAGTGGCGGCTCGTGACTGCTCATTCGAGGGGTGCAAATTCAAAATATGTGTTCGGAGTGTCATGTGTGTTGCTAGCGTTTTCAAAATATGTGTTTGTTGCGTCCTGTAAACCATGTGCATCACGTGTTTTGTCAAAATAAATGCCTGCTGCACACGCGTCAAAACCGTTTATGATAAAAGGGACGCTTACATTCACAAATACACACGAGACACTCCCTTAACAGTAAACTCTGATTACGCATGAGATTATGCGAGTATCTGGCAAACGCCAGCGTCTCTTTTGTCATAAACCATTTAGACGCGTCTGGAGCAGGCACTTATTCTGACAAGACACGTGATGCACATAGGATCACTCGATGGGCAGAACACATACTTTGAAATTATGAACCACACACATGTTGGGATGAACTTCGCACCAAGCGCCCTCGAATAAAGAAGTCACTAGCCACCAATGGTTATGATAAAAGAGATGCTCACATTTGCTCACATATTTTGAAATCGCCCCCTCAGAAGAAAAGTTAACGGCTGCCACTGTATCTGTATAAGTAAATGTCTAACATATTATTAAATTAATATCACTAAATTGTCTGCAAGATTTTTTTATATAAAAAAGATGATACTAAAGATCTATGTTTATTATTTCTATAGGCTCCTCTTCATGGCTCTGCAGGTCCTGGGAATCACACTTTCAATGATTGGCTTCGCAGGGACCATCATCATCTGTGCCCTGCCCATGTGGAAGGTAACCGCCTTTATCGGCACAAACATCGTCGTGGCACAGGTCTTCTGGGAAGGACTGTGGATGACCTGCGTATATGAACGCACAGGTCAGATGCAGTGTAAACTGTATGATGCGCTGCTGGATTTGGACCCATCCTTGCAGGCTGCACGTGGGCTGGTGGTCACCACCATGGCTTTGGCCTTCCTGGCTTTCCTTATTTTCCTGGTCGGAGCCGAGTGCACTAACTGCCTAGTTAACCCGCGTGCCAAAGCAAGGATTGTAGTGGTATCTGGGATTACCTTCATTCTGTCTGGACTGACTACCGTCATTCCTGTGTCTTGGACAGCCAACTCTGTTATAAGAGACTTTCGTAATCCCATAGTACACGAAGCATTAAAGAGGGAGATGGGGGCGGCCCTTTATGTGGGCTGGGTAACTGCAGGGTTTCTGTTCATTGGTGGAGCGGTTCTATGCACAAGTTGCCCACCAGAAAGGGTCAACTATTTACCAAGGTATACACTAACAAAGTCCAGCACCCACAGCAGCTATGCCATAAAAAACTATGTTTGACTTACAGCAGGTGACACACAAAATCATGTTTTTGAGTTTTGCATTTGTTATTGTCAAGATATCTTTGTAAACATTTCAAATGCATCCTTCCTCACATTATGAGACAAGGTTTTTTACAGCTTTACAGTTTAATTTGATGTTTCTTTTTATGTATATACATGTATAGTTTAGCTTTTTTAAGCTTTATTATACTGTTGAGCATAAACGGCCAAACAGTTGATGTTGATTTGTGCATCAGTGACAACACAAACACATTTATATGTATGAAATCCCCCCCAGGCCAACCCCTCATTTCAAACCCTGCATATATCACTGTTATGAAGATTATTTAAAGCAGATGAACTTTGGTCTGGATGTGATGTTTTGTTTGTACTGATCTTTTAATAAAAACCCTAAACCAGATCAAAATTGTTCTGAGTATCTCATTGGTAGGTCTGAAATCTTTGAAAGCATTGTATTACCAAATGATAAAAATCTTATATTTGCGAGACTTTGCTCGATATATTTCCTTTTAATAAGTTGATTTACTCTTTTGTTGAAAAATCTTTTATAAATATTAGTTATGCCACAATTCTGAGAATAATAATGAAAATTTAAGAATTAAAGGCACTGTATGTAGTTTACAGCAGCCTCTAGCGGTGATGTTTTAGATCGCAACCAATACGTTTACAAGCGCGTGCTCGAACTCATGAGCGACGGCCAGACTGAGATGTAACACACCGGAGAAAGCATCGCACAACATGCTGGAAACTCAGGTAAACTCCCACTGCAACGTTTAATTGACTGCATTTAGCCTATGTAATGTGGTGTTACGTAGGTAAATTTACGGTAAGATAACGAAAACGATTAGTGAACTACACTGAAAAATTTCAGTATAACAGTAAAGCCCGGTATATACTGTGCTATTTTAAATAGTCCTTTAGGGTTGTTGCTTGCCACACTGCATGATCAATATCGTAGTTAAGTCCATGTCACACTGTATAATCTCAGTTTCCATCAATGTCAGACTGTACGAGTTTAAAGACTTTTAAAAAGCGAACGCACGCAAACAAACGCGTCCGCAGTTTTACGTCATCGATCGACGACGGCTGGGCAAACATGCTAAAGCGAAGGCTAGCAAACCGAAACAACATCTAAAAAACTAAAGCACATAATCGAAATATATTTGACATGCTTTGTAGTAATGTTAGCTTACCTGTCCAAAAGGATGAAAGCCAACTCCGGATCCATTTTTATACCCAAAACAAAGCGGAGGTTTCTCCATAATTCAAATGCCCTGCCAATGTTAATCCGTGTTTTTGTCCGAAGTTGATCCGATTCACGTTTGGCCTTACGAGGTTCAGCAGATAACTTTTTTCTTCACAATATGTGGAGGTTGTGCTGGGAGCAGGTCGTTTCAGTCTGTTATCAGACAGTGTCGTCGCTGTTGAGCGTAAAGTCAGTAGACGAAGCGAGAGGCTCGGGAGCGCGCATGCAGGTGACGTCACTGGATTTCGCGCCAAATCCGGCCCGGTACTTTCACATAAAAATAATAAATCAAAAAATCAGAGGTAATAGCAAAACCCGCAAAGTGGATCATTTTAATGTGAGAATACAACCCCTTCACACAAAGGCAATTGAAAAGAGATTAGTTTAAGTAGAAACACTGCGGACAGCTCCTTTAAGTCCAGTGTTTTGAGAATGAAGTCAAAGGGACGTTTCAGTGTAACAGCTTTAGTGGTGCAGGCTGTAAAGCATATGGCTCATGGAATTGGCTTTTGATTCCAATCCGCCTTTTGCCGACCTCACTTTTCTTCGTTTTCTTATCACATTCATATGGTAATGACGTGTTTTTTATTTTATTTATTTATACTTATTTTACCAAGAATAGTCCCACTGAGACATAAATCTCTTTTAAGGCATCCTGCCCAAAAAAGGCAGCACAAAAAGTTTCACACAAAATATATGACACACAAGATGAGAAAATCTTGTGCAGCACAATTCTTTATAAATATATAAATATTAAAGCATGAACAAGATAATTTAAAGTAAGATTCCAAAATATGTTTGTTTATTTGTTTATTATTATTATAAATATATTGATTTATTAAGAATTAAAGCATTTATTGGTTAGGATTACCGGTTGGTGTATGAGTGCTTTTATTCTTCACATCATGCAGCATCCATTTAATAATTTAATATTATACCACAAGTCTGTTAAATGCTTTATTCTGATTGGCTGAGAAATATTCCATGGGTGTTGATTACTTTTCTTTAAACCGCACAACTAACCTTATAAATGTCTTAAAAATAGGCACCAGAGCAATGTTTGTGGTAACCGTGGTATAAGCGAAATAACTGACTGCGGTCCTTTGAATTATTTAAAAATAATGGACAACCATGGTGTAAAAGCTTTATCACCTTGGGTGTGCATTATTTTCTTATAATTCAATGGCCCGTCATCAATTATTCCTTACTTAGAACGTGTTTCAACCAATCAGAATGAAGGACCAGAACTGCCCGTTTTATAATATGTTTTCGGGAAACAAGGTCTTGACTAGGGCGGCCATTCATGCCAGTTCCGCTGCGGTCGAGCAACACGACTTCCAGAGAACGCACCTGAAATCCTGTTCAGGACGTGTCCGGCGGAACTGGCAAGAATGGCCACCCTAGTCTTGACAAGGAAGTTTTCTCCAACTATGCATCATAATATGATTGCTTAGCAGTTAGTTACGTCGTTGTTCTGGAAACGGACCCCCATGTGACCACACCAGAAAAGCAACTTGATAAGGAAAAGGTGCATGTCATAACAGGTAAGATGTAATTTTGGTTTGATTGCTGCAGTCCCAATATAGTTGCTTGTAATTGTTACTGTGGTATATTCTGTAGACTTTCTTTAAAGCTTTCCACTATTCTTGGAGATTTACAAATATTTAAATGTTATCCTCAAGGTGCGGTAATCATGTCTTAGATGTAGCTTTCTTTTGATGAAAACCAATGTTGTTTGTGTGTGGTATGAACTGAAGTATTTTGTTTTTGCTTATAGATGCCGTTATGGCAGAATGTCCTAACACAACTCCAGTTGATGTGCGGAATTGCCTACAATGCAAGTGCAACAACAAAAAGTTTTTGTGGAAAATATAAATTATATATACAGGTGCTGGTCATATAATTAGAATATTATCTAAATTTGTATTTATTTCACTTCGATTTCAATTCATTCAAAAAGTGACACTTGTGTATTATATTCATGCATTACACACAGACTGAAATATTTCAAATGTTTATTTCTTTTCATTTTGATGATTATAACTGACAACTAAGGAAAATCCCAAATACAGTATTTCAGAAAATTAGAATATTGTAAAAAGGTTCAATATTGAAGACACACTCTAATAAGCTAATTAAAGGTTTGATCCTGAAATATTTTAGTTATGCTGGTTAAAAGATAGCAATCACTGTGTTAAGTTGTTTAAATTTATTTGTAGATTTTTGTAATCTGTGAAAGGCGTAGGACCAAAAACTGTTCAACCAATTATAGAGTTCAGTCTGAACGGCAGTTGCCTTTTTTGTCCGTCATACGTAAGCGTAATTTGAATGCCCACCGTGCAGCGAGTCCACGCAGACACCATACGTCATCAGCACGTTCAGGTGCACTCACCTCCTGTCTGTAAACAGCGAGAATGGCAAACTTTTCTGCTGAATTGACAACCTGCACAGGAGCAACAAAACGAAATACATCTTTTATAACAAAAACAGCAAAAACTGCCTGGATCAGCAAAGAACGAAAACCCAAATTAACAACGGTAACTTTACTGCTTTACTATGAGATGCAAACAGCTGCAGGAGGCAAAGGGTCTGAAAGGGTCGTTGCACTGTTTATTTTGGTAAGGTAGGTACGAGATATGTTTGTATTGAGATGGATTTAGATATTCTACTTTGAGGAAACATTGTGTTGCTTATGAAATTTGTGTTCGTTTACGGATTAGCGTAACAATATAGTTACTACGTCTACACAAGCGAAAGTGTGCTTTAACTAATTCTGATATAAACCAGTTGTTTATGTTGGTTATTTTGGTAATGTTATTCACTTTGTACTGCAAAGTTTTCTCACTGGTGAATGAGACATGAGATGTGGACGTCTGATCTGTGCATGTTTATGTGTTTTGGAAAAAAGCGTGACTTTGGATGGCAATTTAACTGGAAGGTGGGATAGGATCGTGATTTCATTGCTAGGCGACTACCGTTGGCATTTTCAAAATGTGAACCCCTACCTTTAACTCAAAAAACCTGCAAAGGCCTTTAAATGGTCTCTGGAGCTCAGTCTGAAACCGTTCCCTCGTTCACTCATTCACTATTCCCTATATGGGGAATGACAATTGAGTCCACTATATGGGGAAGAAGCAAATGAAAATGAGTGAGCGATTTCAGACACAAACGTAAATATCATGTGTCAGAGAACTGTCGGAGAGATTCATCATAAACACCTGTGTGGCTATTGATTGTACTATGAAATGGTAAAGTTTACTTTCTTACTGTTTTTCACATTTGTCATGTTTATTGTATTAGTTGATAATCAAGAGAGCAAAACAACTGCTTATCATATTTATTAACTGCTGTTTATTTATTGTTTAATAAAAATTTGTATTAGATTTTAAATAAAAGATATCACAATTTTTTTTTCATTTGTTTATTTTCAAAAAGTAGAAAATAACTGACAACAAGAAGTAACAAAAGTGTATATACCTAAATGTTTGGTGTTTACAGTATCCTTCAGCTGATTCAAGTTACGCTTGAATCGTCTCCCGTTGCATCATGGGAAATATGAGTGGGCGAGTGTACATCGAATGTACCCTCAAAATCAGAATGCAGTGTGGGTAAAAAGTAGTGAATGAATGTAGGGAATGAAGTTGTTCACTTAGGTTTCGGACACCACTACAAAATGTCTGACACTCGATATAGTGCACTATATAGTGGATAGGGATCAGTTTCAGACACAGCTTCAGTCTAGTTCTGTAGGCTATACAATCATGGGGAAGACTGCTGCCAACGAACATTGACACCTTGCACAATGAGGGCAAGACACAAAAGATCATTGGAAAAGAGGCTGGCTGTTCACAGAGCTTTCTGTCCAAGGCAAGCACATTAATATAGAGGCGAAGGGAAGGAAAAGATGTGGTAGAAAAAAGTGTACAACCAATAGGGATAACCGCACTTTGAAGTGGATTGCAAAACAAAACCCATTTAAAAATGTGGGGAAGATTAACAAAGCATGGACTGCAGCTGGAGTCAGTGCTTCAAGAACTATTACACACAGACGTATGCAAGACATGGGTTTTAGCTGTCGCATGCATTGTGTCAAGCCACTCTTGAACAACAGACAGCATCAGAAGCTTCTCGCCTTCCAAAAGGACTGGACTGCTGCTGAGTGGTCCAAAATTATGTTCTCTGATGAAAGTAAATTTTGCATTTCCCAGAGTGTGGAGGAAGAGAGGAGAGGCACACAATCCACGTGGCTTGATGTCCAGTGTAAAGTTTCAACAGTCGGTGATGGTTTGTGGTGCCATGTCATCTGCTGGTCTTGGTCCACTTCGTTTACTGAGGTCTAAGGTTAACGCAGCCATATACTTCCTGCTGCTGACCAACTTTATGGAGATGCAGATTTAATTTTCCAACAGGACTTGGCACCTGCACACAGTGCCAAAGCTAATTCAGGCAAAAGAGCCCCAACTAAATATCGAGTGCTGTACATGCTCATACTTTTCATGTTCATACTTTTCAGTTGGATAAGATTTCTAAAAATACTTTATTTGTATTGGTATTATTGTAAAAAAAATTCACTAGAGAATATGCATTATTTTAAATATTGGAATTATTTTGATTTGGTGAAGTCACCTTTTTAATACTGGTCTATGTTTACAGATCCCTCTTCATATTTGATCATGTGACGAAATGGGAATTGTTATGAAACCATGGTACACACACAAAAGGATCCTCAACCTTTTAACCACAGTGCGTCTCCACCCAAAGCAGGAATGCAGTACAGCTGGTTCACACGCTATTATATGGTCCCGCTCGGCTCTACTAAATAGACACAAACATGGATACAAAAATTGAGCTCTTTGGCTTTGGACTTGCTAGTGCAGGCTGGTTTTGCACTATTCTCACAAGGTTTTTGCCCATGTGGAACGTAAGCGGAACGGCAGACAACACAACCACGACACTTCCATTATACTGGGATGGAGTTTGGCTAAACTGGCAGCATCACAGCACTGGCAGCTTGCACTGCACTTTCTATCAGTCTCTCCTGTCTCTAACCGAGCATTTCAACACCTGGAAAATCCTCCTCGTCGTGTCTATAGGAATTGGATTCCTCGCCATTGCGGCTTACCCAGTAGGGTGGATAAGATATCCGAAGAACATGCTGTTTAAAGTGGCTTCTGGGCCGGGGTTTGTAATAGGTGGACTGGTGTTAATAGTGGTGCTGTCATGGGCTACACATTTAACAAAGGGTGATTTGGACATAAGTGTTTCCCTGACACAAGAATGTGCAGCAGGGATTTACACTGGCTGGGTGGGTACAGGACTGCTTTTGGTGGGTGGTGGAGTGCTAAGCGTTATTTGCTGTAAAGAAGTCCGGAAGCAAAGAAAGGAAAGGAGACCGGCGCAAACTTTAGAGCTTGGGGTACAGGATCCCCTCAACACCATAAACAGTAGTTCATTTATACAAACCCCTCTTCATACATAATTTCATTTATGGATTGATTCAAGTAAATCTGATAAAGTCTATCTGATAATGCTTCTATTGAAGTTATTGAGACATTTTTGTTTATAGATGTTTTTCATTCTTGGACAAACACAGAAGAACTTTTGTTCTCACTCCTGATTTAGGGTTTTGTATTTGCCAGGTTTACGTCTTTTTTCTTATTGGCATCTTTACAAATACTTTATAGTTATTGATATATCAGCCAATATTTGGCTTTTAGTGATATGCCTGTTGGCAAGTAGCACAAACTTCATCTTGTAGTCCACATTATTGTATACACATTGTGTAAAATGCAGTGTTCTTTTAAAGTTTGCAATTTTAGGACCATTTTACTTCTTAATCCTAAACTGTATTGTATATATTATACATTGTTTTGTGTGCCTGCTTACTAAATATTGGCATGGGCAATTATTTATAAATAATGGGTCAAATTCTTCAAATACTTCAACAAAACTTCAAATATTAAAATTCAAATACTTGAATTAAAATCACAACTAAGAGTAGGTAGTAGTTTTGTTTTATTTGCACAACATTTTTTAAATAAAAATGGCCAAACAAATATATTTGCTGAAATATATTTTGGAGTATGTTTTCAAAAATAAAGTTTTCACCAATACATTTTTGGCCACTATTGAAATATTTTAATATTTCCCTCATATATTTCAAACCAAGGAAATATATCCATCTCGCATTAGAAGAAAAATTTTGGTTGTGTTACAAAACTTTAAATATTTAAAATATATTTTGGCTAAGAAAACATTTTTTTTTTGCCATATGGGTTGTAAAATCAAAAATGTATTTGTTGCCCCTGAAATACATTTTGAATTACATATTAGTAAATTAAGGTTAAAAGTAAATATATTTCATATTAAAAAATATATTTAATTAAGCTTTACTTCCTACAAAATGTATTTAGCATATATTTAAAACTTGGCCAGAGAAATGTATTGTTTGCTGTATGGGTAAAGCCGGTAAATAATGCTCAAAGCGCAGTTGTTAGAGCATGCATTAGCAAGAAAAGGTCAGAGTTTTTCTAAGACATTGTTGCTTCGAAGAAACTTTAGTACATGTTCTAACTCACGGAGAAATACTTTTGACGGTACATAACATCTTAACAATTGCCCTTATGGCAGGTATAACTGACTTCTCTACAAAGAAAAAAGTGAAATAAAATTCATATTTTCCAAAGCATGTTTGTCTTGTCTTTAATTCAAAAATAATGAAAAATTGTGATGTACACTTCTGTCTCATGCTGCTTTGTCACTATATTGGCACAGGTGCACAGACTGAGGATCAGGCTGCACATCCAATACAAGGCTCCTCTATTTTCCAAGTTGTGCATAATGTGACTGGACATAATGTCACAGGACAAGTTTGATGCAACCCTCAGACTTTTCAGACACTGAGATCTTCTCTTTATTTGCACAAAAGTCATTTCATTGCATGCCCTTGTCTAAGCTAGAGCTGCATTGTAATGGGTCCCCAAGCTGGATCCTGTTGTAATAACCTGTATAATGGAAAAATGCAGTTATTTTAGGCCCAACATAAGTATGTTATTAATTATGTAATACAGTAAGCCCGACAGTAAGCATGTTCCCTTACCATAGTCATATAATGAAAATGTATTATTATATAACCCTGAAAATGTATTAGTCATGATACTGACCATTAGACTTGTGTGTTGATGTGGCCCATTGAGTCCCAGACCATATAAAATCTATTAATTAACACATTATTAATCTGAAATATTAAAAATCTTCACAGTACCTTACCTGCACATTTATACTGTGAACACCCTTTCAGTAAACACAATCCCCTTCATTGGGGCCTGGTGGGGGCATGTGTGCGGTCTATAGCACAAATCATGTTAAGGAAGCCTGGGTGACACTTATTGATATGTTCATACATGCATGATCTTCAATAGCAATTATAAAGTAGGCTACATGCAATAGCAAATACGGGGTCTTAAAGGAATAGTCTACCCTTTTGCCATATTAAACTATGTTATTACCTCAACCTAGACGAATTAATACATACCTATCTTTTTTCAATGCGTGCACTGTACAGCGCGTTGTGAATGTGTAGCATTTAGCCTAGCCCCATTCATTCCTATGGTACAAAAAAAGTTTTATTTTGTGGCACCATACTTACTGGTATAACTCCTCATGTAACAGTCTTTAAATAGGGAAAAGTTTGGTACCATAGGAATGAAAGGGTCTAGGCTAAATGCTAACACATTCACGATGCTCTGTACAGTGCAAGCATTGAAAAAAGATAGATATGTATTAATTTGTCTAAAATGAGGTAATAACATAGTTTAATATGGCAATAGGGTAGACTATTCCTTTAAGTGTCTTAGAAAGACTACAGAAGCCTCACAAAACATTTTGAGTGCCAGGTAAACTAAGTTTTCCAAAAATGTTCACTAAATTCTCTGCATCCCTGATAAAGTAAAGGAAATTGCCACTCGCAAAGAATCTCAGGGCAATGCACATAGTTTATGCTGCTGTTAAAGCTTGACCTCAGTATGCTACACTAAACAAACTTGTCTATTCAACAATATGCAATGAAATCGTCAGTCATCAAATCATCAGCAATCAAATTCAGCTGCAAAAGTGTCATCATTTAAAACTAGCAATCAATATTGTTCAGTAATGTCTGCACTGCTTGATGCCATCCAAAGGACAACATCCAAGCCTAAGCCGAAACCCAATTGTATGCGTGACCGAAAGAGGATATTGTCTTATTGAAAGCTCACGCTACAGGAATGTAAGACTAACTGAAGTGCTGTGGCGCTCACACTACACAACAAGGTTCGTGTCGTCTGTCATTTTTAACGTGGTTGTGTGCATGCCACACAACACACCGCTTATGAGGCGCACAAACTGAAAGACCAAGGGTGAAGAGGCAGTCACGACCAATGGACAACAACGTTTCCTCAGAAATTCACGCGAGAACTTGATCGCTCTTTCTCCGTTTATACCGTCGGCATCCGTGATCGGCTGGACCCACTACAGGATCCACTGGCAAGAATATCAAACAGGTCTGAGAAAATAGCAGCATCTGTGACTGCTCGAGATGTGCCCGGATCACATCGATGGTCTGCTCAAAAACAACAAGCATCAGCATCTGCAACGAGCACAGACTCGCCTGCGAGCAAGAGGTTTTGCAGCGGACCTTAATTATTTTGCCTGCTATGGAAAACTCCAGCCAGAAGCCACGTAGCCTGAGCTTGCCTTTAGCTGTGCAACAGGCAAGGCATCTGTTTGTGCTGTTCCTTCAAGAAGGGAACGCCTTGCGATCAGCCAGCAAACGATACAGCTTCAGGCCCGGCTAGCTCAGTCCTTAGAGCATGAGACTCTTAATCTCAGGGACGTGGGTTCGAGCCCCACGTTGGGCGTGTTAGCTACTTTTCCTCGTTGGAGCTTAACATTGCAGCCCCAGGCCACGGACCTTGAAGAAAATTCTGACCGAGGCGTCCCTTTGCATTTCTGTGGCAAATGTTGGTTCCCAGGAAATAAGCGCTCCTATGTACAGAGTTAAGACTCCATTCTTCGCGTTATCCTTGTTGCTCGCTGTCAAACAGCCGTCCACCCCCTCCCACACTGCTCTCTCACCCGTCTCTGTGGCGCAATCGGTCAGCGCGTTCGGCTGTTAACCGAAAGGTTGGTGGTTCGAGCCCACCCAGGGACGTTGGAAGCTTTTCAGTGCCCAGGAGAGCACCACAGCCTCGTGTCATTGTTGAAGCCGTTGAGGCGACCAGGCTGTCGGTGACTGAAAGACCAGAATGTCTTCTCTTCCGGTTGTTCCACTGCACCCAGTTTTTGTAGGATTTATTAGCAGAACTGTCTGATAAGAGTCTTAGAGCTCGATGACCTGGAAGAGCAAACAGTTTGAAGACAAACCTTTGTGCCATCCAAAGGACAACATCCAAGCCTACGCCGAAACCCCAATTGCGTGCATGACCGAAAGAGGATATTGTCTTATCGAGAGCTCACGCTGCAGGAATGGAAGACTAACTGAAGTGCTGTGGCGCTCACACTACACAACAAGGTTTGTGTGTCGCCTGTCATTTTTAACGTGGTTGTGCGCATGCCACACAACACACCGCTTACGAGGCGCACAAACTGAAAGACCAACGGTGAAGTGGCAGTCACGACCAATGGACAAAAACGTTTCCTCGTAAATTCACGCGAGAACTTGATCGCTCTTTCTCCGTTTATACCGTCAGCACCCTTGATCGGCTGGACCCACTACAAGATCCACTGGCAAGAATATCAAACAGGTCTGAGAAAAAAGCAGCATCTGTGACTGCTCGAGATGTGCCCGGATCACATCGATGTCCTGCTCAAAAACAACAAGCATCAACATCTGCAACGAGCACAGACTCGCCAGCGAGCAAGAGGTTTTGCAGCGGACCTTAATTATTCTGCCTGCTATGGAAAATTCCAGCCAGAAGCCTCATAGCCTGAGCTTGCCTTTACCCGTGCAACAGGCAAAGCATCTGTTTGTGCTGTTCCTTCAAGAAGGGAACGCCTTGCCATCAGCCAACAAACGACACAGTGTCAGGCCCGGCTAGCTCAGTCGGTAGAGCATGAGACTCTTAATCTCAGGGTCGTGGGTTCGAGCCCCACGTTGGGCGTGTTAGCTGCTTTTCCACGTTGGGCGTGTTAGCTGCTTTTCCTCGTTGGAGCTTAACATTGCAGCCCCAGGCCACGGGACCTTGAAGAAAATCCTGACCGAGGCGTCCCTTTGCATTTCTGTGGCAAATGTTGGTTCCCAGGGAAATAAGCGCTCCTATGTACACAGTCAAGACTCCATTCTTCGCGTTATCCTTGTTGATCGCTGTCAAACAGCCCTCTGATCCGTCCACCGCCCTCCCACACCGCTCTCTCACCCGTCTCTGTGGCGCAAACGGTCAGCGCGTTCGGCTGTTAACTGAAAGGTTGGTGGTTCGAGCCCACCCAGGGACGCTGGAAGCTTTTCAGTGCCCAGGAGAGCACCACAGCCTCGTGTCATTGTTGTAGCCGTTGAGGCGACCACGCTGTCGGTGACTGAAAGACCAGACTGGCTTCTCTTCCGGTTGTTCCACTGCACCCAGTTTTTGTAGGATTTATTTGCAGAACTTTCTGATCAGAGTCTTAGAGCTCGATGACCTGGAAGAGCAAAACAGTTTGAAGACAAACCTTTGTGCCATCCAAAGGACAATATCCAAGCCTACGCCGAAACCCCAATTGCGTGCGTGACCGAAAGAGGATATTGTCTTATCGAGAGCTCACGCTGCAGGAATGGAAGACTAACTGAAGTGCTGTGGCGCTCACACTACACAACAAGGTTCGTGTGTCGCCTGTCATTTTTAACGTGGTTGTGCGCATGCCACACAACACACCGCTTACGAGGCGCACAAACTGAAAGACCAACGGTGAAGTGGCAGTCACGACCAATGGACAAAAACGTTTCCTCGTAAATTCACACGAGAACTTGATCGCTCTTTCTCCGTTTATACCGTCAGCACCCTTGATCGGCTGGACCCACTACAAGATCAACTGGCAAGAATATCAAACAGGTCTGAGAAAATAGCAGCATCTGTGACTGCTCGAGATGTGCCCGGATCACATCGATGGTCTGCTCAAAAACAACAAGCATCAGCATCTGCAACGAGCACAGACTCGCCTGCGAGCAAGAGGTTTTGCAGCGGACCTTAATTATTCTGCCTGCTATGGAAAATTCCAGCCAGAAGCCACATAGCCTGAGCTTGCCTTTACCCGTGCAACAGGCAAGGCATCTGTTTGTGCTGTTCCTTCAAGAAGGGAACGATCAGCCAGCAAACGACACAGCGTCAGGCCCGGCTAGCTCAGTCGGAAGAGCATGAGACTCTTAATCTCAGGGTCGTGGGTTCGAGCCCCACGTTGGGCGTGTTAGCTGCTTTTCCTCGTTGGAGCTTAACATTGCAGCCCCAGGCCATGGGACCTTGAAGAAAATCCTGACCGAGGCGTCCCTTTGCATTTCTGTGGCAAATGTTGGTTCCCAGGAAATAAGCGCTCCTATGTACAGTGTTAAGACTCCATTCTTCGCGTTATCCTTGTTGCTCGCTGTCAAACAGCCCTCTGATCCGTCCACCGCCCTCCCACACCGCTCTCTCACCCGTCTCTGTGGCGCAATCGGTCAGCGCGTTCGGCTGTTAACCGAAAGGTTGGTGGTTCGAGCCCACCCAGGGACGCTGGAAGCTTTTCAGTGCCCCGGAGAGCACCACAACCTCGTGTCATTGTTGTAGCCGTTGAGGCGACCACGCTGTCGGTGACTGAAAGAACAGAAAGTCTTCTCTTTCGGTTGATCCACTGCACCCAGTTTTTGTAGGATTTATTTGCAGAACTGTCTGATCAGAGTCTTAGAGCTCGATGACCTGGAAGAGCAAAACAGTTTGAAGATAAACCTTTGTGCCATCCAAAGGACAACATCCAAGCCTACGCCGAAACCCCAATTGCGTGCGTGACCGAAAAAGGATATTGTCTTATCGAGAGCTCACGCTGCAGGAATGGAAGACTAACTGAAGTGCTGTGGCGCTCACACTACACAACAAGGTTCGTGTGTCGCCTGTCATTTTTAATGTGGTTGTGCGCATGCCACACAACACACCGCTTACGAGGCGCACAAACTGAAAGACCAACGGTGAAGTGGCAGTCACGACCAATGGACAAAAACGTTTCCTCGTAAATTCACGCGAGAACTTGATCGCTCTTTTTCCATTTATACCGTCGGCACCCTTGATCGGCTGTACCCTCTACAAGATCCACTGGCAAGAATATCAAACAAGTCTGAGAAAAAAGCAGCATCTGTGACTGCTCGAGATGTGCCCGGATCACATCGATGGTCTGCTCAAAAACAACAAGCATCAGCATCTGCAACGAGCACAGACTCGCCTGCGAGTAAGAGGTTTTGCAGCGGACCTTAATTATTTTGCCTGCTATGGAAAACTCCAGCCAGAAGCCACGGAGCCTGAGCTTGCCTTTAGCTGTGCAACAGGCAAGGCATCTGTTTGTGCTGTTTCTTCAAGAGGAGAATGCCTTGTGATCAGCCAGCAAACGAGACAGCGTCAGGCCCGGCTAACTCAGTCGGTAGAGCATGAGACTCTTAATCTCAGGGTCGTGGGTTCGAGCCCCACGTTGGGTGTGTTAGCTGCTTTTCCTCGTTGGAGCTTAACATTGCAGCCCCAGGCCACGGGACCTTGAAGAAAATCCTGACCGAGGCGTCCCTTTGCATTTCTGTGGCAAATGTTGGTTCCCAGGAAATAAGCGCTCCTATGTACAGAGTTAAGACTCCATTCTTCGCGTTATCCTTGTTTCTCGCTGTCAAACAGCCCTCTGATCCGTCCACCGCCCTCCAACACCGCTCTCTCACCCGTCTCTGTGGTGCAATCGGTCAGCGCGTTCGGCTGTTAACCGAAAGGTTGGTGGTTCGAGCCCACCCAGGGACGCTGGAAGCTTTTCAGTGCCCAGGAGAGCACCACAGCCTCGTGTCATTGTTGTAGCCGTTGAGGCGACCACGCTGTCAGTGGCTGAAAGACCAGAATGTCTTCTCTTCCGTTTGTTCCACTGCACCCAGTTTTTGTAGGATTTATTTGCAGAACTGTCTGATCAGAGTCTTAGAGCTCGATGACCTGGAAGAGCAAAACAGTTTGAAGACAAACCTTTGTGCCATCCAAAGGACAACATCCAAGCCTACGCCGAAACCCCAATTGCGTGTGTGACCGAAAGAGGATATTGTCTTATCGAGAGCTCACGCTGCAGGAATGGAAGACTAACTGAAGTGCTGTGGCGCTCACACTACACAACAAGGTTCGTGTGTCGCCTGTCATTTTTAACGTGGTTGTGCGCATGCCACACAACACACCGCTTACGAGGCGCACAAACTGAAAGACCAACGGTGAAGTGGCAGTCATGACCAATGGACAAAAACGTTTCCTCGTAAATTCACGCGAGAACTTGATCGCTCTTTCTCCGTTTATACCGTCGGCACCCTTGATCGGCTGGACCCACTACAAGATCCACTGGCAAGAATATCAAACAGGTCTGAGAAAAAAGCAGCATCTGTGACTGCTCGAGATGTGCCCGGAACACATCGATGGTCTGCTCAAAAACAACAAGCATCAGCATCTGCAACGAGCACAGACTCGCCAGCGAGCAAGAGGTTTTGCAGCGGACCTTAATTATTCTGCCTGCTATGGAAAATTCCAGCCAGAAGCCACATAGCCTGAGCTTGCCTTTACCCGTGCAACAGGCAAGGCATCTGTTTGTGCTGTTCCTTCAAGAAGGGAACGCCTTGCGATCAGCCAGCAAACGACACAGCTTCAGGCCCGGCTAGCTCAGTCCTTAGAGCATGAGACTCTTAATCTCAGGGTCGTGGGTTCGAGCCCCACGTTGGGCGTGTTAGCTGCTTTTCCTCGTTGGAGCTTAACATTGCAGCCCCAGGCCACGGGACCTTGAAAAAAATCCTGACCGAGGCGTCCCTTAGCATTTCTGTGGCAAATGTTGGTTCCCAGGAAATAAGCGCTCCTATGTACACAGTTAAGACTCCATTCTTCGCGTTATCCTTGTTGCTCGCTGTCAAACAGCCCTCTGATCCGTCCACCGCCCTCCCACACCGCTCTCTCACCCGTCTCTGTGGCGCAATCGGTCAGCGCGTTCGGCTGTTAACCGAAAGGTTGGTGGTTCGAGCCCACCCAGGGACGCTGGAAGCTTTTCAGTGCCCCAGAGAGCACCACAGCCTCGTGTCATTGTTGTAGCCGTTGAGGCGACCACGCTGTCGGTGACTTAAAGACCAGACTGGCTTCTCTTCCGGTTGTTCCACTGCACCCAGTTTTTGTAGGATTTATTTGCAGAACTTTCTGATCAGAGTCTTAGAGCTCGATGACCTGGAAGAGCAAAACAGTTTGAAGACAAACCTTTGTGCCATCCAAAGGACAACATCCAAGCCTACGCCGAAACCCCAATTGCGTGCGTGACCGAAAAAGGATATTGTCTTATCGAGAGCTCACGCTGCAGGAATGGAAGACTAACTGAAGTGCTGTGGCGCTCACACTACACAACAAGGTTCGTGTGTCACCTGTCATTTTTAATGTGGTTGTGCGCATGCCACACAACACACCGCTTACGAGGCGCACAAACTAAAAGACCAACGGTGAAGTGGCAGTCACGACCAATGGACAAAAACGTTTCCTCGTAAATTCACGCGAGAACTTGATCGCTCTTTTTCCATTTATACCGTCGGCACCCTTGATCGGCTGTACCCTCTACAAGATCCACTGGCAAGAATATCAAACAAGTCTGAGAAAAAAGCAGCATCTGTGACTGCTCGAGATGTGCCCGGATCACATCGATGGTCTGCTCAAAAACAACAAGCATCAGCATCTGCAACGAGCACAGACTCGCCTGCGAGTAAGAGGTTTTGCAGCGGACCTTAATTATTTTGCCTGCTATGGAAAACTCCAGCCAGAAGCCACGTAGCCTGAGCTTGCCTTTAGCTGTGCAACAGGCAAGGCATCTGTTTGTGCTGTTTCTTCAAGAGGAGAATGCCTTGTGATCAGCCAGCAAACGAGACAGCGTCAGGCCCGGCTAACTCAGTCGGTAGAGCATGAGACTCTTAATCTCAGGGTCGTGGGTTCGAGCCCCACGTTGGGTGTGTTAGCTGCTTTTCCTCGTTGGAGCTTAACATTGCAGCCCCAGGCCACGGGACCTTGAAGAAAATCCTGACCGAGGCGTCCCTTTGCATTTCTGTGGCAAATGTTGGTTCCCAGGAAATAAGCGCTCCTATGTACAGAGTTAAGACTCCATTCTTCGCGTTATCCTTGTTTCTCGCTGTCAAACAGCCCTCTGATCCGTCCACCGCCCTCCAACACCGCTCTCTCACCCGTCTCTGTGGTGCAATCGGTCAGCGCGTTCGGCTGTTAACCGAAAGGTTGGTGGTTCGAGCCCACCCAGGGACGCTGGAAGCTTTTCAGTGCCCAGGAGAGCACCACAGCCTCGTGTCATTGTTGTAGCCGTTGAGGCGACCACGCTGTCAGTGGCTGAAAGACCAGAATGTCTTCTCTTCCGTTTGTTCCACTGCACCCAGTTTTTGTAGGATTTATTTGCAGAACTGTCTGATCAGAGTCTTAGAGCTCGATGACCTGGAAGAGCAAAACAGTTTGAAGACAAACCTTTGTGCCATCCAAAGGACAACATCCAAGCCTACGCCGAAACCCCAATTGCGTGTGTGACCGAAAGAGGATATTGTCTTATCGAGAGCTCACGCTGCAGGAATGGAAGACTAACTGAAGTGCTGTGGCGCTCACACTACACAACAAGGTTCGTGTGTCGCCTGTCATTTTTAACGTGGTTGTGCGCATGCCACACAACACACCGCTTACGAGGCGCACAAACTGAAAGACCAACGGTGAAGTGGCAGTCATGACCAATGGACAAAAACGTTTCCTCGTAAATTCACGCGAGAACTTGATCGCTCTTTCTCCGTTTATACCGTCGGCACCCTTGATCGGCTGGACCCACTACAAGATCCACTGGCAAGAATATCAAACAGGTCTGAGAAAAAAGCAGCATCTGTGACTGCTCGAGATGTGCCCGGAACACATCGATGGTCTGCTCAAAAACAACAAGCATCAGCATCTGCAACGAGCACAGACTCGCCAGCGAGCAAGAGGTTTTGCAGCGGACCTTAATTATTCTGCCTGCTATGGAAAATTCCAGCCAGAAGCCACATAGCCTGAGCTTGCCTTTACCCGTGCAACAGGCAAGGCATCTGTTTGTGCTGTTCCTTCAAGAAGGGAACGCCTTGCGATCAGCCAGCAAACGACACAGCTTCAGGCCCGGCTAGCTCAGTCCTTAGAGCATGAGACTCTTAATCTCAGGGTCGTGGGTTCGAGCCCCACGTTGGGCGTGTTAGCTGCTTTTCCTCGTTGGAGCTTAACATTGCAGCCCCAGGCCACGGGACCTTGAAAAAAATCCTGACCGAGGCGTCCCTTAGCATTTCTGTGGCAAATGTTGGTTCCCAGGAAATAAGCGCTCCTATGTACACAGTTAAGACTCCATTCTTCGCGTTATCCTTGTTGCTCGCTGTCAAACAGCCCTCTGATCCGTCCACCGCCCTCCCACACCGCTCTCTCACCCGTCTCTGTGGCGCAATCGGTCAGCGCGTTCGGCTGTTAACCGAAAGGTTGGTGGTTCGAGCCCACCCAGGGACGCAGGAAGCTTTTCAGTGCCCCAGAGAGCATCACAGCCTCATGTCATTGTTGTAGCCGTTGAGGCGACCACGCTGTCGGTGACTGAAAGACCAGAATGTCTTCTCTTCCGGTTGTTCCACTGCACCCAGATTTTGTAGGATTTATTTGCAGAACTTTCTGATCAGAGTCTTAGAGCTCGATGACCTGGAAGAGCAAAACAGTTTGAAGACAAACCTTTGTGCCATCCAAAGGACAACATCCAAGCCTACGCCGAAACCCCAATTGCGTGCGTGACCGAAAGAGGATATTGTCTTATCGAGAGCTCACGCTGCAGGAATGGAAGACTAACTGAAGTGCTGTGGCGCTCACACTACACAACAAGGTTCGTGTGTCGCCTGTCATTTTTAACGTGGTTGTGCGCATGCCACAAAACACACCGCTTACGAGGCGCACAAACTGAAAGACCAACGGTGAAGTGGCAGTCACGACCAATGGACAAAAACTTTTCCTCGTAAATTCACGTGAGTATTTGATCGCTCTTTCTCCGTTTATACCGTTGGCACCTGTGATCGGCTGGACCCACTACAAGATCCACTGGCAAGAATATCAAACAGGTTTGAGAAAAAAGCACCATCTGTGACTGCTCGAGATGTGCCCGGATCACATTGATGGTCTGCTCAAAAACAACAAGCATCAGCATCTGCAACGAGCACAGACTCGCCAGCGAGCAAGAGGTTTTGCAGCGGACCTTAATTATTCTGCCTGCTATGGAAAATTCCAGGCAACAGGCAAAGCATCTGTTTGTGCTGTTCCTTCAAGAAGGGAACGCCTTGCCATCAGCCAACAAACGACACAGCGTCAGGCCCGGCTAGCTCAGTTGGTAGAGCATGAGACTCTTAATCTCAGGGTCGTGGGTTCGAGCCCCACGTTGGGCGTGTTAGCTGCTTTTCCACGTTGTGCGTGTTAGCTGCTTTTCCTCGTTGGAGCTTAACATTGCAGCCCCAGGCCACGGGACCTTGAAGAAAATCCTGACCGAGGCGTCCCTTTGCATTTCTGTGGCAAATGTTGGTTCCCAGGGAAATAAGCGCTCCTATGTACACAGTTAAGACTCCATTCTTCGCGTTATCCTTGTTGCTCGCTGTCAAACAGCCCTCTGATCTGTCCACCGCCCTCCCTTCTCTCACCCGTCTCTGTGGCGCAATCGGTCAGCGCGTTCGGCTGTTAACCGAAAGGTTGGTGGTTCGAGCCCACCCAGGGACGTTGGAAGCTTTTCAGTGCCCAGGAGAGCACCACAGCCTCGTGTCATTGTTGTAGCCGTTGAGGCGACCACGCTGTCGGTGACTTAAAGACCAGACTGGCTTCTCTTCTGGTTGTTCCACTGCACCCAGTTTTTGTAGGATTTATTTGCAGAACTTTCTGATCAGAGTCTTAGAGCTCGATGACCTGGAAGAGCAAAACAGTTTGAAGACAAACCTTTGTGCCATCCGAAGGACAACATCCAAGCCTACGCCGAAACCCCAATTGCGTGCGTGACCGAAAGAGGATATTGTCTTATCGAGAGCTCACGCTGCAGGAATGGAAGACTAACTGAAGTGCTGTGGCGCTCACACTACACAACAAGGTTCGTGTGTCGCCTGTCATTTTTAACGTGGTTGTGCGCATGCCACACAACACACCGCTTACGAGGCGCACAAACTGAAAGACCAACGGTGAAGTGGCAGTCACGACCAATGGACAAAAACTTTTCCTCGTAAATTCACGCGAGTATTTGATCGCTCTTTCTCCGTTTATACCATCGGCACCTGTGATCGGCTGGACCCACTACAAGATCCACTGGCAAGAATATCAAACAGGTTTGAGAAAAAAGCACCATCTGTGACTGCTCGAGATGTGCCCGGATCACATTGATGGTCTGCTCAAAAACAACAAGCATCAGCATCTGCAACGAGCACAGACTCGCCAGCGAGCAAGAGGTTTTGCAGCGGACCTTAATTATTCTGCCTGCTATGGAAAATTCCAGCCAGAAGCCACATAGCCTGAGCTTGCCTTTACCCGTGCAACAGGCAAAGCATCTGTTTGTGCTGTTCCTTCAAGAAGGGAACGCCTTGCGATCAGCCAACAAACGACACAGGGTCAGGCCCGGCTAGCTCAGTCGGTAGAGCATGAGACTCTTAATCTCAGGGTCGTGGGTTCGAGCCCCACGTTGGGCGTGTTAGCTGCTTTTCCACGTTGGGCGTGTTAGCTGCTTTTCCTCGTTGGAGCTTAACATTGCAGCCCCAGGCCACGGGACCTTGAAGAAAATCCTGACCGAGGCGTCCCTTTGCATTTCTGTGGCAAATGTTGGTTCCCAGGGAAATAAGCGCTCCTATGTACACAGTCAAGACTCCATTCTTCGCGTTATCCTTGTTGATCGCTGTCAAACAGCCCTCTGATCCGTCCACCGCCCTCCCACACCGCTCTCTCACCTGTCTCTGTGGCGCAATCGGTCAGCGCGTTCGGCTGTTAACTGAAAGGTTGGTGGTTCGAGCCCACCCAGGGACGCTGGAAGCTTTTCAGTGCCCAGGAGAGCACCACAGCCTCGTGTCATTGTTGTAGCCGTTGAGGCGACCACGCTGTCGGTGACTGAAAGACCAGAATGTCTTCTCTTCCGGTTGTTCCACTGCACCCAGTTTTTGTAGGATTTATTTGCAGAACTGTCTGATCAGAGTCTTAGAGCTCGATGACCTGGAAGAGCAAAACAGTTTGAAGACAAACCTTTGTGCCATCCAAAGGACAACATCCAAGCCTACGCCGAAACCCCAATTGCGTGCCTGACCGAAAGAGGATATTGTCTTATCGAGAGCTCACGCTGCAGGAATGGAAGACTAACTGAAGTGCTGTGGCGCACACACTACACAACAAGGTTCGTGTGTCGCCTGTCATTTTTAACGTGGTTGTGCGCATGCCACACAACACACCGCTTACGAGGCGCACAAACTGAAAGACCAACGGTGAAGTGGCAGTCAAGACCAATGGACAAAAACGTTTCCTCGTAAATTCACGCGAGAACTTGATCGCTCTTTCTCCGTTTATACCGTCAGCACCCTTGATCGGCTGGACCCACTACAAGATCCACTGGCAAGAATATCAAACAGGTCTGAGAAAAAAGCAGCATCTGTGACTGCTCGAGATGTGCCCGGATCACATCGATGGTCTGCTCAAAAACAACAAGCATCAGCATCTACAACGAGCACAGACTCGCCAGCGAGCAAGATGTTTTGCAGCGGACCTTAATTATTCTGCCTGCTATGGAAAATTCCAACCAGAAGCCACATAGCCTGAGCTTGCCTTTACCCATGCAACAGGCAAGGCATCTGTTTGTGCTGTTCCTTCAAGAAGGGAACGCCTTGCGATCAGCCAGCAAACAACGTCAGGCCCGGCTAGCTCAGTCGGTAGAGCATGAGACTCTTAATCTCAGGGTCGTGGGTTTGAGCCCCACGTTGGGCGTGTTAGCTGCTTTTTCTTGGAGCTTAACATTTCAGCCCCAGGCCACGGGACCTTGAAGAAAATCCTGACCGAGGCGTCCCTTTGCATTTCTGTGGCAAATGTTGGTTTCCAGGGAAATAAGCGCTCCTATGTACACAGTCAAGACTCCATTCTTCGCGTTATCCTTGTTGATCGCTGTCAAACAGCCCTCTGATCCGTCCACCGCCCTCCCACACCGCTCTCTCACCCGTCTCTGTGGCGCAATCGGTCAGCGCGTTCGGCTGTTAACTGAAAGGTTGGTGGTTCGAGCCCACCCAGGGACGCTGGAAGCTTTTCAGTGCCCAGGAGAGCACCACAGCCTCGTGTCATTGTTGTAGCCGTTGAGGCGACCACGCTGTCGGTGACTGAAAGACCAGAATGTCTTCTCTTCCGGTTGTTCCACTGCACCCAGTTTTTGTAGGATTTATTTGCAGAACTGTCTGATCAGAGTCTTAGAGCTCGATGACCTGGAAGAGCAAAACAGTTTGAAGACAAACCTTTGTGCCATCCAAAGGACAACATCCAAGCCTACGCCGAAACCCCAATTGCGTGCCTGACCGAAAGAGGATATTGTCTTATCGAGAGCTCACGCTGCAGGAATGGAAGACTAACTGAAGTGCTGTGGCGCTCACACTACACAACAAGGTTCGTGTGTCGCCTGTCATTTTTAACGTGGTTGTGCGCATGCCACACAACACACCGCTTACGAGGCGCACAAACTGAAAGACCAACGGTGAAGTGGCAGTCACGACCAATGGACAAAAACGTTTCCTCGTAAATTCACACGAGAACTTGATCGCTCTTTCTCCGTTTATACCGTCAGCACCCTTGATCGGCTGGACCCACTACAAGATCCACTGGCAAGAATATCAAACAGGTCTGAGAAAATAGCAGCATCTGTGACTGCTCGAGATGTGCCCGGATCACATCGATGGTCTGCTCAAAAACAACAAGCATCAGCATCTGCAACGAGCACAGACTCGCCTGCGAGCAAGAGGTTTTGCAGCGGACCTTAATTATTCTGCCTGCTATGGAAAATTCCAGCCAGAAGCCACATAGCCTGAGCTTGCCTTTACCCGTGCAACAGGCAAGGCATCTGTTTGTGCTGTTCCTTCAAGAAGGGAACGCCTTGCGATCAGCCAGCAAACGACACAGCGTCAGGCCCGGCTAGCTCAGTCGGTAGAGCATGAGACTCTTAATCTCAGGGTCGTGGGTTCGAGCCCCACGTTGGGCGTGTTAGCTGCTTTTCCTCGTTGGAGCTTAACATTGCAGCCCCAGGCCATGGGACCTTGAAGAAAATCCTGACCGAGGCGTCCCTTTGCACCCAGTTTTTGTAGGATTTATTTGCAGAACTTTCTGATCAGAGTCTTAGAGCTCGATGACCTGGAAGAGCAAAACAGTTTGAAGACAAACCTTTGTGCCATCCGAAGGACAACATCCAAGCCTACGCCGAAACCCCAATTGCGTGCGTGACCGAAAGAGGATATTGTCTTATCGAGAGCTCACGCTGCAGGAATGGAAGACTAACTGAAGTGCTGTGGCGCTCACACTACACAACAAGGTTCGTGTGTCGCCTGTCATTTTTAACGTGGTTGTGCGCATGCCACACAACACACCGCTTACGAGGCGCACAAACTGAAAGACCAACGGTGAAGTGGCAGTCACGACCAATGGACAAAAACTTTTCCTCGTAAATTCACGTGAGTATTTGATCGCTCTTTCTCCGTTTATACCGTTGGCACCTGTGATCGGCTGGACCCACTACAAGATCCACTGGCAAGAATATCAAACAGGTTTGAGAAAAAAGCACCATCTGTGACTGCTCGAGATGTGCCCGGATCACATTGATGGTCTGCTCAAAAACAACAAGCATCAGCATCTGCAACGAGCACAGACTCGCCAGCGAGCAAGAGGTTTTGCAGCGGACCTTAATTATTCTGCCTGCTATGGAAAATTCCAGCCAGAAGCCACATAGCCTGAGCTTGCCTTTACCCGTGCAACAGGCAAAGCATCTGTTTGTGCTGTTCCTTCAAGAAGCGAACGCCTTGCCATCAGCCAACAAACGACACAGCGTCAGGCCCGGCTAGCTCAGTTGGTAGAGCATGAGACTCTTAATCTCAGGGTCGTGGGTTCGAGCCCCACGTTGGGCGTGTTAGCTGCTTTTCCACGTTGTGCGTGTTAGCTGCTTTTCCTCGTTGGAGCTTAACATTGCAGCCCCAGGCCACGGGACCTTGAAGAAAATCCTGACCGAGGCGTCCCTTTGCATTTCTGTGGCAAATGTTGGTTCCCAGGGAAATAAGCGCTCCTATGTACACAGTTAAGACTCCATTCTTCGCGTTATCCTTGTTGCTCGCTGTCAAACAGCCCTCTGATCTGTCCACCGCCCTCCCTTCTCTCACCCGTCTCTGTGGCGCAATCGGTCAGCGCGTTCGGCTGTTAACCGAAAGGTTGGTGGTTCGAGCCCACCCAGGGACGTTGGAAGCTTTTCAGTGCCCAGGAGAGCACCACAGCCTCGTGTCATTGTTGTAGCCGTTGAGGCGACCACGCTGTCGGTGACTTAAAGACCAGACTGGCTTCTCTTCCGGTTGTTCCACTGCACCCAGTTTTTGTAGGATTTATTTGCAGAACTGTCTGATAAGAGTCTTAGAGCTCGATGACCTGGAAGAGCAAAACAGTTTGAAGACAAACCTTTGTGCCATCCAAAGGACAACATCCAAGCCTACGCCGAAACCCCAATTGCGTGCATGACCGAAAGAGGATATTGTCTTATCGAGAGCTCACGCTGCAGGAATGGAAGACTAACTGAAGTGCTGTGGCGCTCACACTACACAACAAGGTTTGTGTGTCGCCTGTCATTTTTAACGTGGTTGTGCGCATGCCACACAACACACCGCTTACGAGGCGCACAAACTGAAAGACCAACGGTGAAGTGGCAGTCACGACCAATGGACAAAAACGTTTCCTCGTAAATTCACGTGAGAACTTGATCGCTCTTTCTCCGTTTATACCGTCAGCACCCTTGATCGGCTGGACCCACTACAAGATCCACTGGCAAGAATATCAAACAGGTCTGAGAAAAAAGCAGCATCTGTGACTGCTCGAGATGTGCCCGGATCACATCGATGGTCTGCTCAAAAACAACAAGCATCAGCATCTGCAACGAGCACAGACTCGCCAGCGAGCAAGAGGTTTTGCAGCGGACCTTAATTATTCTGCCTGCTATGGAAAATTCCAGCCAGAAGCCACATAGCCTGAGCTTGCCTTTACCCGTGCAACAGGCAAGGCATCTGTTTGTGCTGTTCCTTCAAGAAGGGAACGCCTTGTGATCAGCCAGCAAACGACACAGCTTCAGGCCCGGCTAGCTCAGTCCTTAGAGCATGAGACTCCTAATCTCAGGGTCGTGGGTTCGAGCCCCACGTTGGGCGTGTTAGCTGCTTTTTCTCGTTGGAGCTTAACATTGCAGCCCCAGGCCACGGGACCTTGAAAAAAATCCTGACCGAGGCGTCCCTTTGCATTTCTGTGGCAAATGTTGGTTCCCAGGAAATAAGCGCTCCTATGTACACAGTTAAGACTCCATTCTTCGCGTTATCCTTGTTGCTCGCTGTCAAACAGCCCTCTGATCCGTCCACCGCCCTCCCACACCGCTCTCTCACCCGTCTCTGTGGCGCAATCGGTCAGCGCGTTCGGCTGTTAACCGAAAGGTTGGTGGTTCGAGCCCACCCAGGGACGTTGGAAGCTTTTCAGTGCCCCAGAGAGCACCACAGCCTCGTGTCATTGTTGTAGCCGTTGAGGCGACCACGCTGTCGGTGACTTAAAGACCAGACTGGCTTCTCTTCCGGTTGTTCCACTGCACCCAGTTTTTGTAGGATTTATTTGCAGAACTTTCTGATCAGAGTCTTAGAGCTCGATGACCTGGAAGAGCAAAACAGTTTGAAGACAAACCTTTGTGCCATCCGAAGGACAACATCCAAGCCTACGCCGAAACCCCAATTGCGTGCGTGACCGAAAGAGGATATTGTCTTATCGGGATGCTCACGCTGCAGGAATGGAAGACTAACTGAAGTGCTGTGGCGCTCACACTACACAACAAGGTTCGTGTGTCGCCTGTCATTTTTAACGTGGTTGTGCGCATGCCACACAACACACCGCTTACGAGGCGCACAAACTGAAAGACCAACGGTGAAGTGGCAGTCACGACCAATGGACAAAAACTTTTCCTCGTAAATTCACGCGAGTATTTGATCGCTCTTTCTCCGTTTATACCATCGGCACCTGTGATCGGCTGGACCCACTACAAGATCCACTGGCAAGAATATCAAACAAGTTTGAGAAAAAAGCACCATCTGTGACTGCTCGAGATGTGCCCGGATCACATTGATGGTCTGCTCAAAAACAACAAGCATCAGCATCTGCAACGAGCACAGACTCGCCAGCGAGCAAGAGGTTTTGCAGCGGACCTTAATTATTCTGCCTGCTATGGAAAATTCCAGCCAGAAGCCACATAGCCTGAGCTTGCCTTTACCCGTGCAACAGGCAAAGCATCTGTTTGTGCTGTTCCTTCAAGAAGGGAACGCCTTGCGATCAGCCAACAAACGACACAGGGTCAGGCCCGGCTAGCTCAGTCGGTAGAGCATGAGACTCTTAATCTCAGGGTCGTGGGTTCGAGCCCCACGTTGGGCGTGTTAGCTGCTTTTCCACGTTGGGCGTGTTAGCTGCTTTTCCTCGTTGGAGCTTAACATTGCAGCCCCAGGCCACGGGACCTTGAAGAAAATCCTGACCGAGGCGTCCCTTTGCATTTCTGTGGCAAATGTTGGTTCCCAGGGAAATAAGCGCTCCTATGTACACAGTCAAGACTCCATTCTTCGCGTTATCCTTGTTGATCGCTGTCAAACAGCCCTCTGATCCGTCCACCGCCCTCCCACACCGCTCTCTCACCCGTCTCTGTGGTGCAATCGGTCAGCGCGTTCGGCTGTTAACTGAAAGGTTGGTGGTTCGAGCCCACCCAGGGACGCTGGAAGCTTTTCAGTGCCCCGGAGAGCACCACAGCCTCGTGTCATTGTTGTAGCCGTTGAGGCGACCACGCTGTCGGTGACTGAAAGACCAGAATGTCTTCTCTTCCGGTTGTTCCACTGCACCCAGTTTTTGTAGGATTTATTTGCAGAACTGTCTGATCAGAGTCTTAGAGCTCGATGACCTGGAAGAGCAAAACAGTTTGAAGACAAACCTTTGTGCCATCCAAAGGACAACATCCAAGCCTACGCCGAAACCCCAATTGCGTGCCTGACCGAAAGAGGATATTGTCTTATCGAGAGCTCACGCTGCAGGAATGGAAGACTAACTGAAGTGCTGTGGCGCTCACACTACACAACAAGGTTCGTGTGTCGCCTGTCATTTTTAACGTGGTTGTGCGCATGCCACATAACACACCGCTTACGAGGCGCACAAACTGAAAGACCAACGGTGAAGTGGCAGTCACGACCAATGGACAAAAACGTTTCCTCGTAAATTCACGCGAGAACTTGATCGCTCTTTCTCCGTTTATACCGTCAGCACCCTTGATCGGCTGGACCCACTACAAGATCCACTGGCAAGAATATCAAACAGGTCTGAGAAAAAAGCAGCATCTGTGACTGCTCGAGATGTGCCCGGATCACATCGATGGTCTGCTCAAAAACAACAAGCATCAGCATCTGCAACGAGCACAGACTCGCCAGCGAGCAAGAGGTTTTGCAGCGGACCTTAATTATTCTGCCTGCTATGGAAAATTCCAGCCAGAAGCCACATAGCCTGAGCTTGCCTTTACCCGTGCAACAGGCAAGGCATCTGTTTGTGCTGTTCCTTCAAGAAGGGAACGCCTTGTGATCAGCCAGCAAACGACACAGCTTCAGGCCCGGCTAGCTCAGTCCTTAGAGCATGAGACTCCTAATCTCAGGGTCGTGGGTTCGAGCCCCACGTTGGGCGTGTTAGCTGCTTTTTCTCGTTGGAGCTTAACATTGCAGCCCCAGGCCACGGGACCTTGAAAAAAATCCTGACCGAGGCGTCCCTTTGCATTTCTGTGGCAAATGTTGGTTCCCAGGAAATAAGCGCTCCTATGTACACAGTTAAGACTCCATTCTTCGCGTTATCCTTGTTGCTCGCTGTCAAACAGCCCTCTGATCCGTCCACCGCCCTCCCACACCGCTCTCTCACCCGTCTCTGTGGTGCAATCGGTCAGCGCGTTCAGCTGTTAACCGAAAGGTTGGTGGTTCGAGCCCACCCAGGGACGTTGGAAGCTTTTCAGTGCCCCAGAGAGCACCACAGCCTCGTGTCATTGTTGTAGCCGTTGAGGCGACCACGCTGTCGGTGACTTAAAGACCAGACTGGCTTCTCTTCCGGTTGTTCCACTGCACCCAGTTTTTGTAGGATTTATTTGCAGAACTTTCTGATCAGAGTCTTAGAGCTCGATGACCTGGAAGAGCAAAACAGTTTGAAGACAAACCTTTGTGCCATCCGAAGGACAACATCCAAGCCTACGCCGAAACCCCAATTGCGTGCGTGACCGAAAGAGGATATTGTCTTATCGGGATGCTCACGCTGCAGGAATGGAAGACTAACTGAAGTGCTGTGGCGCTCACACTACACAACAAGGTTCGTGTGTCGCCTGTCATTTTTAACGTGGTTGTGCGCATGCCACACAACACACCGCTTACGAGGCGCACAAACTGAAAGACCAACGGTGAAGTGGCAGTCACGACCAATGGACAAAAACTTTTCCTCGTAAATTCACGCGAGTATTTGATCGCTCTTTCTCCGTTTATACCATCGGCACCTGTGATCGGCTGGACCCACTACAAGATCCACTGGCAAGAATATCAAACAAGTTTGAGAAAAAAGCACCATCTGTGACTGCTCGAGATGTGCCCGGATCACATTGATGGTCTGCTCAAAAACAACAAGCATCAGCATCTGCAACGAGCACAGACTCGCCAGCGAGCAAGAGGTTTTGCAGCGGACCTTAATTATTCTGCCTGCTATGGAAAATTCCAGCCAGAAGCCACATAGCCTGAGCTTGCCTTTACCCGTGCAACAGGCAAAGCATCTGTTTGTGCTGTTCCTTCAAGAAGGGAACGCCTTGCGATCAGCCAACAAACGACACAGGGTCAGGCCCGGCTAGCTCAGTCGGTAGAGCATGAGACTCTTAATCTCAGGGTCGTGGGTTCGAGCCCCACGTTGGGCGTGTTAGCTGCTTTTCCACGTTGGGCGTGTTAGCTGCTTTTCCTCGTTGGAGCTTAACATTGCAGCCCCAGGCCACGGGACCTTGAAGAAAATCCTGACCGAGGCGTCCCTTTGCATTTCTGTGGCAAATGTTGGTTCCCAGGGAAATAAGCGCTCCTATGTACACAGTCAAGACTCCATTCTTCGCGTTATCCTTGTTGATCGCTGTCAAACAGCCCTCTGAACCGTCCACCGCCCTCCCACACCGCTCTCTCACCCGTCTCTGTGGCGCAATCGGTCAGCGCGTTCGGCTGTTAACTGAAAGGTTGGTGGTTCGAGCCCACCCAGGGACGCTGGAAGCTTTTCAGTGCCCCGGAGAGCACCACAGCCTCGTGTCATTGTTGTAGCCGTTGAGGCGACCACGCTGTCGGTGACTGAAAGACCAGAATGTCTTCTCTTCCGGTTGTTCCACTGCACCCAGTTTTTGTAGGATTTATTTGCAGAACTGTCTGATCAGAGTCTTAGAGCTCGATGACCTGGAAGAGCAAAACAGTTTGAAGACAAACCTTTGTGCCATCCAAAGGACAACATCCAAGCCTACGCCGAAACCCCAATTGCGTGCCTGACCGAAAGAGGATATTGTCTTATCGAGAGCTCACGCTGCAGGAATGGAAGACTAACTGAAGTGCTGTGGCGCTCACACTACACAACAAGGTTCGTGTGTCGCCTGTCATTTTTAACGTGGTTGTGCGCATGCCACATAACACACCGCTTACGAGGCGCACAAACTGAAAGACCAACGGTGAAGTGGCAGTCACGACCAATGGACAAAAACGTTTCCTCGTAAATTCACGCGAGAACTTGATCGCTCTTTCTCCGTTTATACCGTCAGCACCCTTGATCGGCTGGACCCACTACAAGATCCACTGGCAAGAATATCAAACAGGTCTGAGAAAAAAGCAGCATCTGTGACTGCTCGAGATGTGCCCGGATCACATCGATGGTCTGCTCAAAAACAACAAGCATCAGCATCTACAACGAGCACAGACTCGCCAGCGAGCAAGATGTTTTGCAGCGGACCTTAATTATTCTGCCTGCTATGGAAAATTCCAACCAGAAGCCACATAGCCTGAGCTTGCCTTTACCCGTGCAACAGGCAAGGCATCTGTTTGTGCTGTTCCTTCAAGAAGGGAACGCCTTGCGATCAGCCAGCAAACAACGTCAGGCCCGGCTAGCTCAGTCGGTAGAGCATGAGACTCTTAATCTCAGGGTCGTGGGTTTGAGCCCCATGTTGGGCGTGTTAGCTGCTTTTCCTCGTTGGAGCTTAACATTGCAGCCCCAGGCCACGGGACCTTGAAGAAAATCCTGACCGAGGCGTCCCTTTGCATTTCTGTGGCAAATGTTGGTTCCCAGGAAATAAGCGCTCCTATGTACAGAGTTAAGACTCCATTCTTCGCGTTATCATTGTTGCTCGCTGTCAAACAGCCCTCTGATCCGTCCACCGCCCTCCCACACTGCTCTCTCACCCGTCTCTGTGGCGCAATCGGTCAGCGCGTTCGGCTGTTAACCGAAAGGTTGGTGGTTCGAGCCCACCCAGGGATGTTGGAAGCTTTTCAGTGGTCAGGAGAGCTCCACAGCCTCGTGTCATTGTTGTAGCCGTTGAGGCGACCACGCTGTCGGTGACTGAAAGACCAGAATGTCTTCTCTTCCAGTTGTTCCACTGCACCCAGTTTTTGTAGGATTTATTTGCAGAACTGTCTGATCAGAGTCTTAGAGCTCGATGACCTGGAAGAGCAAAACAGTTTGAAGACAAACCTTTGTGCCATCCAAAGGACAACATCCAAGCCTACGCCGAAACCCCAATTGCGTGCGTGACCGAAAGAGGATATTTTCTTATCGAGAGCTCACGCTGCTGGAATGGAAGACTAACTGAAGTGCTGTGGCGCTCACACTACACAACAAGGTTCGTGTGTCGCCTGTCATTTTTAACGTGGTTGTGCGCATGCCACACAACACACCGCTTACGAGGCGCACAAACTGAAAGACCAAAGGTGAAGTGGCAGTCACGACCAATGGACAAAAACGTTTCCTCGTAAATTCACGCGAGAACTTGATTGCTCTTTCTCCGTTTATACCGTCGGCACCCTTGATCGGCTGGACCCACTTCAAGATCCACTGGCAAGAATATCAAACAGGTCTGAGAAAAAAGCAGCATCTGTGACTGCTCGAGATGTGCCCGGATCACATCGATTGTCTGCTCAAAAACAACAAGCATCAGCATCTGCAACGAGCACAGACTCGCCTGCGAGCAAGAGGTTTTGCAGCGGACCTTAATTATTCTGCCTGCTATGGAAAACTCCAGCCAGAAGCCACGTAGCCTGAGCTTGCCTTAAGCCGTGCAACAGGCAAGGCATCTGTTTGTGCTGGTCCTTCAAGAAGGGAACGCATTGCGATCAGCCAGCAAACGACACAGCGTCAGGCCCAGCTAGCTCAGTCGGTAGAGCATGAGACTCTTAATCTCAGGGTCGTGGGTTTGAGCCCCACGTTGGGCTTGTTAGCTGCTTTTCCTCGTTGGAGCTTTACATTGCAGCCCCAGGCCACGTGACCTTGAAGAAAATCCTGACCGAGGCGTCCCTTTGCATTTCTGTGGCAAACTTTGGTTCCCAGGAAATAAGCGCTCCTATGTACACAGTAAAGACTCCATTCTTCGCGTTATCCTTGTCGCTCGCTGACAAACAGTCCTCTGATCCGTCCTCTGCCCTTCCACACCGCTCTCTCGCCCTTCTCTGTGGCGCAATCGGTCAGCGCGTTCGGCTGTTAACCGAAAGGTTGGTGGTTCGAGCCCACCCAGGGACGTTGGAAGCTTTTCAGTGCCCCGGAGAGCACCACAGCTTCGTGTCATTGTTGTAGCAATTGAGGCGACCACACTGTCGGTGACTGAAAGACCAGAAAGTCTTCTCTTTCGGTTGTTCAACTGCACCCAGTTTTTGTAGGATTTATTTGCAGAACTGTCTGATCAGAGTCTTAGAGCTCGATGACCTGGAAGAGCAAAACAGTTTGAAGACAAACCTTTGTGCCATCCAAAGGACAACATCCAAGCCTACGCCAAAACCCCAATTGCGTGCGTGACCGAAAGAGGATATTGTCTTATCGAGAGCTCACGCTGCAGGAATGGAAGACTAACTGAAGTGCTGTGGCGCTCACACTACACAACAAGGTTCGTGTGTCGCCTGTCATTTTTAACGTGGTTGTGCGCATGCCACACAACACACCGCTTACGAGGCGCACAAACTGAAAGACCAACGGTGAAGTGGCAGTCACGACCAATGGACAAAAACGTTTCCTCATAAATTCACGCGAGAACTTGATCGCTCTTTCTCCGTTTATACCGTCGGCACCCGTGATCGGCTGGACCCACTACAGGATCCACTGGCAAGAATATCAAACAGGTCTGAGAAAATAGCAGCATCTGTGACTGCTCGAGATGTTCCCGGATCACATCGATGGTCTGCTCAAAAACAACAAGCATCAGCATCTACAACGAGCACAGACTCGCCAGCGAGCAAAAGGGTTTTGCAGCGGACCTTAATTATTCTGCCTGCTATGGAAAACTCCAGCCAGAAGCCACGTAGCCTGAGTTGCCTTTAGCCGTGCAACAGGCAAGGCATCTGTTTGTGCTGTTCCTTCAAGAAGGGAACGCCTTGTGATCAGCCAGCAAATGACACATCGTCAGGCCCGGCTAGCGCTCCCTGCCACCTGTAAGTCGTGGTTATTCTTGGTTATGACAGCCAATCAAATTCCCCGCTGAAACCAAGATTTGCAGGCAACGGCCAATCAGCGTTCCCGGCTGAAACCAAGATTTGCAAGCGACGGCCAATCAGCGTTCCCGGCTGAAACCAAGATTTGCAAGCAATGGCCAATCAGCGCTCCTGACTGAAACCAAGATTTGCAAGCAACGGCCAATCAGCGCTCCTGACTGAAACCAAGATTCGCATGCAATGACCAATCAGCGCTCGTATCGCTATCATGAACCTGTCTGCTAGTAACAACCAAGAATTGACCAATCAACGTCAAGAGCCCCCCAGAGCTTGCGAATTACGGTCGGAGAAACATCTTCAGGTAAGTCACTTTTTTCCAAAAAATAAAGTAGCAAATATTTTAAATTGTTTTAAACGGAAAACCTCTAGCACAGACTAGCTTTGTAATTTAGGTAATTAATACAAACTAATAATTAAACGTCAATTGTTATTATATACATATATATATATGTATATATGTGTGTGTTGTTGCAATCGTTATAACGTTACTGTAATCAAACTTATATGTTTTATAGATTTACCGAGCAATCAAAACAAAGTATAACGTTACAGTTTACTACATCTTTACTACAACTTCGTACACAGTAAGTTACATGCTTCTATTTTTAGTACAGTAGCAAATATTTGTAATTGTTTTAAACGAAACACCTGTCCTGTTAGCCAGGCTAACATTAGCTTTGTAATTTAGGTCACTAATACAAACTTTTAATTAAACATCAATTGTTATTTATTATATTGTTGTTGTTGTTGTAATTGTTATACTGTAAGTTAATTTGTATGTTTTATAGATTCACAGAGCAATAAAGTATAACTGTAAGTTACTACGGCTTTACTACAGCTTCGTGCACAGTAAGTTACATGCTTCTATTTTTAGAACCTTTAAGTGTATTTTGATGCTAAACTTAGTTGTTTTAGCTAAATCAATTGTAAATGCATGATTTAAGGTTAAATGCTTTACTTTTAACATTATTAGAGCTTACTCTGGAATATAATGCTGATTATCAACATTTTGAATCTGTTGGAAAAAATATACATATATATTTATATACATAGAATAATATAAAATCAACACTGTAATGTGATCATGAGTAAATATGTGCAATTTCTGCATTATTAATGTGATTTTTTTGTCAAAACTTTTTTTGAGTCAATATGTTTGTTATCAGTCATCAAAATAATATCAATCTATGCACTAGTTTTCTATTTTAGATGAGGGACTGTTATGAATGTTATGGAAGTGACAAAAAGACACACGTTTTTGAGAGAAAACATTTGTAGGATTTCAGTGAATTATTTTGCACAAACCAGAAGCCAAAAACAGAACAAATGGAGAAGGGATGACTCTTTTTTAGAACAAAAACAATGCATTTAAATGTAATTTTCATGTGTGCATTAAAGAGGAATATGTACTGTTATGGATGTGACAATTCTGAAATGGTTTTTATATGATTATGAAAAAACATACAAAATGCTTTAAAATCTTTAAGAAAGAGACCTCCACTGGTATAAAAACCACCAAATTTTGACAACTAAGCTATAAATGCAGTGAAAATCTTTGGTAAAAAAAATGTTCATGGTAAGGTTAGCATTTGTAAGGAATTGCCCATATAGTAATGTAATTTACACAGCTGGATTACCAAATGTGTTTTCTGTTTCTCTGTAATATTTATATCTTCATTTTTTAATTCAGATGGAGCCTCGCTTCAGGAGACGGGCTGATGGCAGCCTGAATCTTTCGGACACACTGGAAGCAGCAAAGGTGAAGGAAGCCAACAAAGGAAAGCCTTACACAAGACCCCTGTCCCCGGAGGCTGTGCTGGACAAGATGTCACAGGTGACGTTTTGAATGAACGACGGGCGGAACCCGGCTTCCACATTTTGAATGAACGACGGGCGGAACCCGGCTTCCACATTTCGTTTCCGGGGTTTCCCCGAAGTCAAATTAAGCCTGATTGCGCGCAGGTGGGGATAATTTGCACAGCGGTCGCTGGTAGGCTGACGAGGAGAAGAGTCAGCGTATAAAAAGACCTTTGTAGACATCAAACGGTGTGCTTGTGGTGTACTCGTCTACGCTGTGTTGCTGCTTTGCAGACGGACCAGGCTGGTTGGATCGTGCTATTGGGGAAGAGAGAAGAAAAGGGACAGTCAGTTGACGAAGGAATATTGAGGAGTTTCATCAGCGAAGGAGTGAACACAGAGCCATCAAGAGCGTAGCGAATAACAGTTGTGGACAACTAAGCGTGAGTAACAGATGCGGTACTTATCTGAGCCATACTTGTACGAAGAGTTGTTTTGGTGTGTGCCTTTGTGTTTTTGAGGTCCCTGGCCCCACTGGAGAGGACAGCGTGGGTGAGCCGCGGGTTGACCGGAAGTACGGACGAAGGACCTGATGGGAAGCACCGTTCGCTAGTAGAACAGTGGCCCTGTGGGGAAACAGAAACACAGGTGAGCCAGGGGAGAGAAATCAACACGCCGGGCCTGTGAATACACACATCTTACTCTCATTGGCGGTCCAGTTACTGCCCAACCATCCTCTCGAGGTCGTCGTAGCCAGGTGGCAAGGGCGATTTAAAAACCACGTGAAGTTTATAAGAGTGCTGTGGGTGAGTTTCACTGATTGATGGTGTTTACGCTTTACTTGCTGTGTGTATGCTGTGCTTGTAGCGTTCAAACTGCCTAGCCTCAGACGAGTCGCGAGACGACGACATCCGTTGTGGCCTGGGTCCTAAGGAGAGCGAGAATATTTAGCCCTGTGCCCGGGGTGTGTCCACGAGAGCTTCGTTTATCCCTAGAGCAGACAGTGGTGAAGCCCAGTGAGTATTACCAAGAGTGTACTGTGCGGACTGTGGGTTGTAGCAGTGTATGTACTGACCTTTCCACCAGAAGCTCGTGGTGAGCGGAGCCCCGACGAAAGTTCGCCCCAACTCGTGACCCCGGTTGGTGAAGAAGGAGGGGGAGTTCGGGAAGCGTTCGGCTCCGTGTCATCAGCCCCACTAGTCCCTACGACGCCCGGACAGTTTGAGTGGATGGGCGAAGGAATACGGTGTACCAGCACTGTAGCGAAAGCCCACTGTTTGTAAGGGAAGCTCTGTGTACAAAGATCCCCAGTACTGTGAGTAACGTGACCTGTAAAGTAAACCTGTTCTGTGCTTATAGCAAATACCTGCCTGTACAAGTGAAGCTCTGTGTGTTTACGAACATCCCCAGTACTGTGAGTAACGTGACCTGTGAAGTAAACCTGTTCTGTGCTTATAGCAAATACCTACCTGTACAAGTGAAGCTCTGTGTGTGTACGAAGATCCCCAGTGCTGTGAGTGACGTGACCTGTGAAGTAAACCTGTTCTGTGCTTATAGCAAATACCTGCCTGTACAAGTGAAGCTCTGTGTGTGTACGAAGATCCCCAGTGCTGTGAGTAACGTGACCTGTAAAGTAAACCTGTTCTGTGCTTATAGCAAATACCTACCTGTACAAGTGAAGCTCTGTGTGTGTACGAAGATCCCCAGTGCTGTGAGTAGCGTAACCTGTGGAGTAAACTTGACCTGTATACAAAACTCTTACTTACCTGTTCTGCCGAAGGTCCCGGGTGGACGAACAGCGTTTGACCTCGAAGTACTTTACCTTGTTTGACTTTTGTTTGATTCTGCCTCCAGGAGAAGCGGAGCGCGCCACGGATTGTTGGGCCAGAGCCCCTACGGAGCCCCTGTCCCCAGTCTTTCCCTCAAGTGGCCCTGGAGGCGAAGAAGAGACACATTAGTTTTAAATTGCCCTTTCCCCTTTCCCCCCTTTCCTTTTAAATATTTAATAAAGTTTATTTTAATTATAGTATACTCGTCTGTCTGGTCATTGGGGTGGTCTTGGGAAACTCCTCGAGGTGGAAGAGTTGAGAGGGTTGTGACCCTTAGCATAGTTGGGTCCGCCCTCGGGGTTTGACACAAGGCCAAGAAAAGCTTAAGTCAGCACCATGGAGATCCAGCTAACAGAAAGCACCTGCTGGGTTTCTTTGAAATCTAGTTTGGTATCTTTCGTGGGCAAACATTCAGGTGGGTGGCAGAAAATGCACTAGGGTATGCTGCTTACCTGGTTGCATCTATGAAGAGGGACACCACAGGAGGCAGCAAAGACTCCCAAGAACATGCCCACAACAAGGGGAGTTTCAGGGAGTATATTGAGCTCTTTCCTTCTGGCAAAATTGCCATTGCCATGAAGGAAGAGCAGAATGATGCAAAAGCTTCCAAGCAAGCTGCCCCTACTCAGCACGCTGCACCCACCCAGCATGCTGCACCTACCCAGCAAGCTGCACCCACCCAGCACGCTGCCACCACCCATGCTTCCACTGCCTCTCTACGCTCCCTCTTGGTTGGGAAGTTGCCTGACCAAAGAACCCTGACCAAGATCATAAAAAGGATAGTTTCCCCCATCAAAACCACACCTTGTAAGCAAACACTTATGTGTAAAATAGTTGGTTTGTTTTTAGTATTTGTTGCTGTTCAGGAGTCATGTTTAATTGTCCCGTGTTTTGTTTTGTAGCTTTGGCCCAGGCACGTGCACGCCCCTCTGCCACCCTCACCCACCCAACTGTGTCTATTGAGGGAGCCACAGGGCCCACAGCCACCCTCACCTACCCGACTGTTTCCATTGAAGCCGCCGCAGGGCCCTCAGCTACCCTAACCCACCCCTCTGTGTCTACTGAGATAGATGACAGCACACAACAAAATATTCAAGTTTACTTTACAGGCATAATAAAGTAAAGTAAAACAATGGGTGGGTTGCACCAACAAAGATTAGGCCCAAACATTAAATCTTGTTTAAAAATAAACAGGGTTACATTTAAATTGTCATTTTGATCCAGGTTTAAATTTTACATTAAACCTAGATTATCTGTTGTCCCTGTACTTTAAACTCTGTTTTCAATCTCAATTAGGGATTAACTTTAAACGTGCATAGGAGGTTTAAAGATTTTTTTTACAATTAAATGTGTAGATAAATGATCAGAAACAGACACTGCGAGCGTGGTGGTGCTATTCAAAGATGCGTTTCTTAAAATGTCTCAACAGAGTAAGTTTAGCGGCACATTAAGATGTTTTATTGGCTTTGAAGCATCAAGTCCGGGATACCCTCCCTATCCTACAGTACATACATAGACTTTTTTTAAATACACAGCATAGAGGTCGATCACTCAAAAAGTATATTAATAGCACAGAGAATGAACAGACACGGCGGCATGACAAATGCGCTGGCACATCATTATATCACAATATCTGAGCTTGTTTCCTGCCACATTGCTCCTTTAATCAATACAATAGACTGTTTTAATAGATTGTCAAATGTTATTATTTTGAATCAACCCTTTAGATTTCCGATTTATGTAAGTAGTGATTTATAATACAAAAATTACTTTTCCTTTGCCTGCATAAACTGTTTGTTTTCTTTTGAATAACAACGTCAACATTGTTGCTGTTTAATTACAGCAAATTCATTGTGCCGGACAAAATAAAACACAGATGAAGGGTGTAGTTAAGGTTTTAATCTAAGATTTGTTAATCTGTGTTTAAATTGAAGTAGTGCAACACAAGTCAAATTAAAATTAAACTAAGATCAACAAACCCTGGATAGCTCTAAACTGTTTTTCAAACTCTAGGTTTAATTTAAGCCTTGTTGGTGCAACAATGTGAATTAGTGTTTATGTTTTTTTCCAGCACAACGAGTCTGTCTTCCAGCTGGATGGATACACACCCTGCCTGAAGTGGACCAAAGGTGGATTTCCAAGGCCCTGTTCAGATGGGCTGCACCAGGCCGTCCTGAGCTGATCTATAACAGGGTGGACAAACTTTGGTGGTATCCTCCATCGGTGCCACTGAAGACCAGTAGTGCTCCTTCCTTGGAGAATTACTTTGGCCATCCTCTGCTGCTCTGGATGCCACGAAAGCTGTGGCAATTGAAGCTGACCTGTCCACATCCAGACTGTCAGAAAGATCTTCTGACCTCAGCTGGCCTGCATCAAAAGATCAGGGTGGTGATTGCTTTGAATAGTGTGTACTTTGTGGCATCTGAGTACCTGCCCTGCCGAAGATGTAAGAGGAAGGTCATCAGCTGGAGCCATGATATCGTCTCCCAACTCGACATTGGCCACAGAGTGCAGTTCCCCTGCATTCTAACATCAAAACTTGCATGTGACTTTCAGGTAGTATGTTTGATGCGTCAACGAGGTCTGGGAAACAGCAGCAGCCAGATCCAGCCAAGCTGCAGGAGCGTCATGCTGAGGTCTGGTTGCAAAAAACAGTCCAATATCTTACAGATTGCAAGGGGATTGCCAGTGCTGTCACATCAAGCCTGATACTGCCTGTGACATTTGAACCGCTTCCTACAATGCCTTCTGTCCCTAAGCACCGGTGGCTGATGCAGGTCTATGCCCAGGATGTCCTGCAACGGCTGGATGAGATCAAGGCCGCTATAACATCACAATATGGTCGGATCTTAAAAATGGATTCCACAAAAAAAGTAGCCAGAAAACTAGAAGGACCCAGCTATGGCACCGCTGCCTGGGCAACCAATGTTGGAAATGAGCATGGACAGGTGATCATGTCCGTGCTCACAGCAAGTGTGGGTTTTGGTCTTGGGCCAATGATTGAAGGCCTCATTAGGAGATACAGAGTGGCTGGGGTAGCTCCTCCCGAGGTACTGTATGTGGACCGAGACTGCTGTGGCAACACTCTTCTGAGGAGGATGTTTGAAGAGTGGGAGCAAATGACCATCCGGTTGGATATATGGCACTTTATGCAGAGATTTTCTGTGGGTTGCACCACCGACTGTCACCCGTTATATGCCACATTTATGAGTCGCCTCAGCCACTGTATTTTCATGTGGGACCAGGACGACCTGACGGCCCTGAAGATGGCAAAGCGTGCAGAGCTAGAAGCTGACTGGAGACCATCATCTGAGGCGGATGTACTGCGCCGTATCAGCCGTAGCGAGCTAGCCCTACATTGCAGGAGAACCACTCGTGGGACCAAGGAGACCCTGACGATGATTGAGAGCCTCATTCAGGCCTTTGAAGGAGATGCTGGTCGTGATATTCTGGGAGTCTCTTTAATAAACTCAGCCCGGATGAGTGAGATCATAAAGTCCCAGCGAAAGCATGTGGCCTGCATCCAGGATCCTCAAGGTGTGCAGCTCTACATGCAGACGGGCACTTTAATGAAGGGAGGGCACCGTCTGCCAACTTACCGCTGTGCCAGAGGTTCTACTTCGCTCGAGTCTTTTCACCTGCACCTCAACAGATTCATCCCAGGTAAGTAATTTTAGTCACATAATTTTTTTAATAAGATTTTACTTAATTATATATTGAAATAATTATGAGAATAGCAAGAACAGTTATTTATGTATTTATATGATTTTTTTATGTACAGGCACGCTGGCAAGTGACACCTTTTTTCAGGCGTATCTTTTGGATGGACTTGCAAGGTGGAATGAGGACCGGGCTGTGGCAGCAACAACTGATGACCAGCAGCCACATTCCTACAGTCATCTTCTCCGTCATGCTGCCAATATTCTTGCAGAGGAGGTCATGGGCATGAAAATCAGCCCTTATGTTGGGCCAAGAAAGTACACTGGTAGATAACTGTTTGTTGTTTTTGGTGACAATTACACACACACACACACACACACACACACACACACACACACACACACACACACACACACACACACACACACACACAAACAGTGTTATAATAAAGAGTAATAATATAATATTCTGATATATTATCTAATTGTCATTGTTTTAATATTTTAAAGGTGAACTTATCGGAGTAGAGTATCTTTACCAGCAAACTGGTAAAGTTCTGCAGGACTACAGATTGGCCATTGAAGAGTCTGAGACCACTGAGGTTGCTATAGAGGTGGAGGAAGCTTATGATGAACTTGAGGAGTTTCAAGACATCACTGTCCCCACCTTTGACACAGAGCGGATACCTTCTGCTGCTTCACAAGCATCAGTGTCTGCAGCATCATCTTCAACCCCTCCGGCAACCAGACCCAAGTCATCACTGTATGTGTCCCCTACATTACCAGTGAGATCTCCTGTCACCAGCTCTACATCATCACTGTCTGTGGTCCCTCCAATACCAGTCACATCTTCTGTTTCCAGCTCACTGCACACTCAGCCAGCACTATCTCCTGGCGCACATAGCTGTGAGTTTTACCAAAGTATTTTTATTGAGAGTTGTTTGTTGTCACACTAACTCTAAATGAATATTTGTCATATTGAAAGATAAATACAAATGTAAACTAAATATTTACCTTTTTCATGTAGCCCCAGGTAACCAAGGGTCCACAGAAACTGACTTTCCATCATCTGAAGAGAACCCTTTGCATGATGTAAGGGCACGGTTTCTTTTTTAATGTACATATACATGTATGCAAACAAATTCTGGGTTATGTTGGCTGTGCTTTCATGTGAATATTTGTATTCATTGGTGCTTTCAAAAGTTGCTAAATGATCTTTCATTTTAGGATTGTGTTGGACCCGATAATATTGAAGGTTATGGAGCTGTGCAGGACTTGGCAGAGTATTTGTTCAAACTTAGAGAACACCGTCTGGCCTTAACTGGAGAAGAGTCTGATCAAATCATCAACCTATGGCAGGCATTGGGGGAGTTTGATAAAAAAAAAGACCACTTACTCACCACGTCACCAAACCAACCTAAAACAGGGACGATTCAGGGCCAGTAAGAAGAATGTGGCACCTGGTGTGGAGAGCACCAGAAGGTATGCTAAATTTAGCAAATACAGGGTTTTGATTTGTTTAAGGGTTTTGATTTTTATAAAAAGATATATATTTAGTAAAACCTGACGAATTATGACTAGCTTATCTTCCTGCAGCCTGTTAAAATCATACTTGGCCTAGATATAACAAAAATTGTTAGTTGTGATTTACGTTTAATGCTGATTTTATGTTATGTAAGTTACATTCCTATGGACACAGTTCTAACCATACATCGTTGAAAAAACACAGACCGGGGTCATTATAGAGTGCCACAGGGATGACATATTTTTGTTGGCTGACCCTCTCAAAAAAGCCAGTTTATTTTTCTCATAGACTTTTGGATTATCACAAAAATAATCTCTGTGTTTAACAACAGTTTAAGACACTTTTTGTCCAAAGCTGTGATAATGCCACAACACAGTAAAACAGTAGATACCTAATTTATTGATATGATATTTCAACATCGACCCAGAAAACAAACAAGACAACATAACTCTGCACAGATATTAAAAATTTACATCTAGACAACACAAAGCAAATCTGACAGAATAGAACAATAAACTCAACAGAGAAAAGTTCACACACTGAAAACAATCTTACATTAATAATATGTATTCTGCTGTAATTTGTAGGTGTTTCATTGGGCATCATAGTCCTGCACAGAGGCCTGACTGCAACAGAGTGGTGGAGGGCATCTTCACAAGGCTCTGTGCTCTCTACCAAAACGCGGTGCGCGTTGAGGGACAGAGGGTCGACCGCTTCGCAATGATTGCACGGGTCTACAGACATATCCGAGAGTGCATCCTCACCAATGATAGGGTGATGAGAGAAACCACCATCCAGCTTCCACAGATGAACGCTTCAACAATCTCAGACTGGTGAGTAAATTAGCATTGTTACCGCTATACCAAAACATGAACCCTCTGTATAGCCCTCAGCTGCTTTAAGTGATTGGCACGGTTGACTGAATGTAACTGTGGGTGCTTTGACAGGTCTAGATACAAATCAGCAAGAGTCCAACTTTTGTTTACCTTTCTATTATGAAAGATATGATTTATTGCTTACGACATGGACTTTAACAGACTGTAAGAATCCATAATCCAATGTTAATTTCAATGAAAGTAGTCATTTTACAAAAGCAACATGACACTAGGGTGTGATCAATTGCTATATGATATCAGCTGTGTAATGCTGCTGCATTATAGTCGTGATTAAACAGTAGATGATCACAGCACTTTTTTATTTTTGTTTAAATGGTTATTAATACTGGTTGTTTTATGTTTTTCCAGGTTCTCCAAGCGTTACAAGTCACAGGATGTGAGGGTTACAAAGCAGGGTATCAATTTCCCAGATGCACCCATGGCTGGACCTGAGAAGCTTCCTGCGGCTTTGCAGAAAGGGCCGACCCTATTTCCAGGGAGCTTGGCTGAGCCTCACCTTTTTGTCCTGCCAAGAAACACTGCTGGGGAGGCAAAACTGAAGAGGAGGTCACAACCTCCAGCTATCTCCCAGGCACCACCATCACATCAAAAACTCCCTATCATTGCACCAGCAATACCCGTCTCTCTGCCTTTCATTTTGCCCTCCCTGCAGCTTCCGACAGTTGTAGATACATCATCTTCAGTGCCTGGAACTTCACAGGTGGTGTTCTTTAACGTACCTTTACCTTCTGCTATGCCACCATCCGCTCAGACACAAACATCCAGTCAAGCTGTACCTTACTCCACTCAGCAGTACAGGAAGAGAAAACAGATGAGGGAGGACACTGGAACTGTCACACGCAAATATGTGAGGAAGACAGATGTTATTCTTTGTAGAAAGTGCAACAAAGAGAGAAAGCCACCATCACATCTTCAGTACTTTGGCAACTGGTACTGCAAAGAGACTGAGACTCAGTCATATGCTGAATGGAGGGCTGTGCTGGAGGGACGTGGTTATAGAAAAAAAAAAAACAGGAAATGACAATCCTCCAGCTCCTTAAAAATTTCACATTTTATATACACACTGTAAATAATACACACACTATACACACTGTAAATAATGTTAAGTTTATTTTGTTTATGGTCAAGTTTTTTATTGTTATTGTTTAGGATGACCTTTCAAAGTTGCACTACTGTGATAAATGTTTGTTTTGATTTAAAAAAAAAATTTAGTCTGACATGTCAAAGGTGCACTGCAAATTTTTGTTTTTGTTATTATTATTATTATTATTATTAACATTGATACGTCAGAATTGCACTACTATGTTTAATGTTTATTTTATTAATGTTTATTATTTATTATTTTATTTTAATAACATTGCTGTTCTGTTTTTTTATTTACCTTAAAAATCTATGCAAATAATAAATGTTTAATCCTTGCCCTCACATTGTTTCTGTGTCTATTTATATAATCTATTAATTTGGCTACTCTATACTTAACGAATAAACAATATTTTGTAGCTGTAAACACAAAAACAAGTCTTTAATCAATAAAACACACCATAAAAACAGGGACAGTCCTGTTTATAGTTTTTATTCCGTTATTAAAAGTGTCCAATTACAGTGCTGGGGGGCTGATTTACAATTGATTAAAGTGCGGGAGACAGTGATGATGACACATGCGTGCACTAGCAGCGTCAAACTGACACGTCACACGAATTCCACCACTGGTCTGAGCAAGGCGCGAACTCGCGTCGCTGTGCCTCTTTTGGTTGCTTTACCTCGTCTAACACGCGCCGGCTATAGCGCAGTCGGAAGAGCATGAGACTCTTAATCTCAGGGTCGTGGGTTCGAGCCCCACGTTGGGCGTGTAAGTTGCGTTTCTCGTTGGAGCGTTACCTTGCAGCCCCAAGGCCAAGTGACCTTGAAAAGAGTCCTGACCGAGGCGTCTCTTTGCATTTCTGTTGCAAATGTTGGTTCCGAGGAAATAAGCTCTCCTATGTGGACAGTTGAGACGCCATTCTTCGCGCTGTCCTTGTCGCTCGCTGTCAGACCGCCCTCTGATCCGTCCTCCGCCCTCCCACACCGCTCTCTTGCCCGTCTCTGTGTCGCAATCGGTCAGCGCGTTCGTCTGTTAACCGAAAGGTTGGTGGTTCGAGCCCACCCAGGGACGCTTTTCAGTGACATGGAGGGCACCGCCGCCTCGCGTCACTGTCGTAGCCGTTGATTCGACCGAGCTGTCGGTGACTGAGAGGACAGGGCGTCTTCTCTTTCGGTCGTTCCACTGCACTGAGTTTTTGTAGGGTTTACTCACGGAACTGTCCGAGCAGAGTCTTAAAGCTCGATGACCTGGTGTAGCAAAACAGTTTTAAAGACACACCTTTGTGCCATCCAAAGGCCAACATCCAAGCCTAAGCCGAAACCCGATTGTATGCGTGACTGAAAGCGGATATAGTCTCATCGAAAGCTCAAGCTACAGGAATGTAAGACTGCCTGAGGGGCTGTGGCGCTTCTTGTCATCTGTCATTTTTAACGTGGTTGTGCGCATGCCACAAAACACACTGCTTACGAGGGGCACAAACTGAAAGATGAATGGTGAAGAGGCAGTCACGACCAATGGACAAAAACGTTTCCTCATAAATTCATGCAAGCACTTCATCGATCTTTCTCCGTTTATACCGTCGGCACCGTGATCGGCCGGACCCACTACACAAGATCAACTGGCAAGGACATCGAACGGGTCTGAAAAAATAGCAGCCTCTGTGACTGCTCGAGATGTGCCCGGCTCACATCGATGGTCTTCCCAAAACCAACAAGCATCCGCATCTGCAACGAGCACAGACTCGCCTGCGAGCAAGAGGTTTTGCAGCGGCCCTTAATTATTCTGCCTGCTATGGAAAACTCCAGCCAGAAGCCACTGTGCCTGAGCTTGCCTTTACCCGTGCAACATGCAAGACATCCGTTTGTGCTGTCTCTTCAAGAAGGGAACGCGCTGCAATCGGCCAGGGAACGGCACAGCGTCAGGCCCGGCTAGCTCACTCGGTAGAGCATGAGACTCTTAATCTCAGGGTCGTGGGTTCGAGCCCCACGTTGGGCGTGTCAGTTGCTTTTCTCGTTGGAGCGTTACCTTGCAGCCCCAAGGCCAAGTGACCTTGAAAAAAGTCCTGACCGAGGCGTCTCTTTGCATTTCTGTTGCAAATGTTGGTTCCGAGGAAATAAGCTCTCCTATGTGGACAGTTGAGACGGCATTCTTCGCGCTGTCCTTGTCGCTCGCTGTCAGACCGCCCTCTGATGCGTCCTCCGCCCTCCCACACCGCTCTCTTGCCCGTCTCTGTGGCGCAATCGGTCAGCGCGTTCGTCTGTTAACCGAAAGGTTGGTGGTTCGAGCCCACCCAGGGACGTTGGATGCTTTCAGTGACAGGGAGGGCACTGTCGTAGCCGTTGAGGCGACCGAGCTGTCGGTGACTGAGAGGCCAGGGCGTCTTTTCTTTCAGTCGTTCCACTGCACTGAGTTTTTGTAGGGTTTACTCACAGAACTGTCCGAGCAGAGTCTTAAAGCTCGATGACCTGGTGTAGCAAAACAGTTTTAAAGACACACCTTTGTGCCTTCCAAAGGCCAACATCCAAGCCTAAGCCGAAACCCGATTGTATGCGTGACTGAAAGCGGATATAGTCTCATCGAAAGCTCACGCTACAGGAATGTAAGACTGCCTGAGGGGCTGTGGCACTTCTTGTCATCTGTCATTTTTAACGTGGTTGTGCGCATGCCACACAACACACCGCTTACGAGGCACACAAACTGAAAGACGAATGGTGAAGAGGCAGTCACGACCAATGGACAAAAACGTTTCCTCATAAATTCATGCGAGCACTTCATCGATCTTTCTCCGCTTATACCGTCGGCACCGTGATCCGCCGGACCCACTACACAAGATCGACTGGCAAGGACATCGAATGGGTCTGAAAAAATAGCAGCCTCTGTGACTGCTCGAGATGTGCTCGGCTCACATCGATGGTCTGCCCAAAACCAACAAGCATCCGCATCTGCAACGAGCACAGACTCGCCTGCGAGCAAGAGGTTTTGCAGCGGCCCTTAATTATTCTGCCTGCTATGGAAAACTCCAGCCAGAAGCCACGGTGCCTGAGCTTGCCTTTACCCGTGCAACATGCAAGGCATCCGTTTGTGCTGTCTCTTCAAGAAGGGAACGCCCTTGCTATCGGCCACCGAACAAGGCAGCGTCAGGCCCGGCTAGCTCAGTCGGTAGAGCATGAGACTCTTAATCTCAGGGTCGTGGGTTCGAGCCCCACGTTGGGCGTGTCAGTTGCTTTTCTCGTTGGAGCGTTACCTTGCAGCCCCAAGGCCAAGTGACCTTGAAAAAAGTCCTGACCGAGGCGTCTCTTTGCATTTCTGTTGCAAATGTTGGTTCCGAGGAAATAAGCTCTCCTATGTGGACAGTTGAGACGCCATTCTTCGCTCTGTCCTTGTCGCTCGCTGTCAGACCGCCCTCTGATCCGTCCTCCGCCCTCCCACACCGCTCTCTTGCCCGTCTCTGTGGCATAATCGGTCAGCGCGTTCGGCTGTTAACCGAAAGGTTGGTGGTTCGAGCCCACCCAGGGACGCTGGATGCTTTTCAGTGACAGGGAGGGCACCGCCGCCTCGCGTCACTGTCGTAGCCGTTGAGGCGACCGAGCTGTCGGTGACTGAGAGGCCAGGGCGTCTTCTCTTTCGGTCGTTCCACTGCACTGAGTTTTTGTAGGGTTTACTCACAGAACTGTCCGAGCAGAGTCTTAAAGCTCGATGACCTGGTGTAGCAAAACAGTTTTAAAGACACACCTTTGTGCCTTCCAAAGGCCAACATCCAAGCCTAAGCCGAAACCCGATTGTATGCGTGACTGAAAGCGGATATAGTCTCATCGAAAGCTCACGCTACAGGAATGTAAGACTGCCTGAGGGGCTGTGGCGCTTCTTGTCATCTGTCATTTTTAACGTGGTTGTGCGCATGCCACACAACACACCGCTAACGAGGCGCACAAACTGAAAGACGAATGGTGAAGAGGCAGTCACGACCAATGGACAAAAACGTTTCCTCATAAATTTATGCGAGCACTTCATCGATCTTTCTCCGTTTATACCGTCGGCACCGTGATCGGCCGGACCCACTACACAAGATCAACTGGCAAGGACATCGAACGGGTCTGAAAAAATAACAGCCTCTGTGACTGCTCGAGATGTGCCCGGCTCACATCGATGGTCTGCCCAAAACCAACAAGCATCCGCATCTGCAACGAGCACAGACTCGCCTGCGAGCAAGAGGTTTTGCAGCGGCCCTTAATTATTCTGCCTGCTATGGAAAACTCCAGCCAGCAGCCACTGTGCCTGAGCTTGCCTTTACCCGTGCAACATGCAAGGCATCCGTTTGTGCTGTCTCTTCAAGAAGGGAACGCACTGCAATCGGCCAACGAACAACACAGCGTCAGGCCCGGCTAGCTCAGTCGGTAGAGCATGAGACTCTTAATCTCAGGGTCGTGGGTTCGAGCCCCACGTTGGGCGTGTCAGTTGCTTTTCTCGTTGGAGCGTTACCTTGCAGCCCCAAGGCCAAGTGACCTTGAAAAAAGTCCTGACCGAGGCGTCTCTTTGCATTTCTGTTGCAAATGTTGGTTCCGAGGAAATAAGCTCTCCTATGTGGACAGTTGAGACGCCATTCTTCGCGCTGTCTTTGTCGCTCGCTGTCAGACCGCCCTCTGATCCGTCCTCCGCCCTCCCACACCACTCTCTTGCCCGTCTCTGTGGCACAATCGGTCAGCGTGTTCGGCTGTTAACCGAAAGGTTAGTGGTTCGAGCCCACCCAGGGACGCTGGATGCTTTTCAGTGACACGGAGGGCCTCACGTCACTGTCGTAGCGTTGAGGCGACCGAGCTGTCGGTGACTGAGAGGCCAGGGCGTCTTTTCTTTCAGTCGTTCCACTGCACTGAGTTTTTGTAAGGTTTACTCACAGAACTGTCCGAGCAGAGTCTTAAAACTCGATGACCTGGTGTAGCAAAACAGTTTTAAAGACACACCTTTGTGCCATCCAAAGGCCAACATCCAAGCCTAAGCCGAAACCCGATTGTATGCGTGACTGAAAGTGGATATAGTCTCATCGAAAGCTCACGCTACAGGAATGTAAGACTGCCTGAGGGGCTGTGGCGCTTGTCATCTGTCATTTTTAACGTGGTTGTGCGCATGCCACACAACACACCGCTAACGAGGCGCACAAACTGAAAGACGAATGGTGAAGAGGCAGTCACAACCAATGGACAAAAACGTTTCCTCATAAATTCATGCGAGCACTTCATCGATCTTTCTCCGTTTATATCGTCGGCACCGTGATCGGCCGGACCCACTACACAAGATCAACTGGCAAGGACATCGAACGGGTCTGAAAAAATAGCAGCCTCTGTGACTGCTCGAGATGTGCCCGGCTCACATCAATGGTCTGCCCAAAACCAACAAGCATCCGCATCTGCAACGAGCACAGACTCGCCTGCGAGCAAGAGGTTTCGCAACGGCCCTTAATTATTCTGCCTGCTATGGAAAACTCCAGCCAGAAGCCACGGTGCCTGAGCTTGCCTTTACCCGTGCAACATGCAAGGCATCCGTTTGTGCTGTCTCTTCAAGAAGGGAACGCCCTTGCTATCGGCCACCAAACGGTGCAGCATCAGGCCCGGCTAGCTCAGTCGATAGAGCATGAGACTTTTAATCTCAGGGTCGTGGGTTCGAGCCCCACGTTGGGCATGTCAGTTGCTTTTCTCGTTGGAGCGTTACCTTGCAGCCCCAAGGCCAAGTGACCTTGAAAAAAGTCCTGACCGAGGCGTCTCTTTGCATTTCTGTTGCAAATGTTGGTTCCGAGGAAATAAGCTCTCCTATGTGGACAGTTGAGACGCCATTCTTCGCGCTGTCCTTGTCGCTCGCTGTCAGACCGCCCTCTGATCCGTCCTCCGCCCTCCCACACAGCTCTCTTGCCCGTCTCTGTGGCGCAATCGGTCAGCGTGTTCGGCTGTTAACCGAAAGGTTGGTGGTTCGAGCCCACCCAGGGACGCTGGACGCTTTTCAGTGACACGTAGGGCACCGCCGCCTCATGTCACTGTCGTAGCCGTTGAGGCGACCGAGCTGTCGGTGACTGAGATCTTCTCTTTCGGTCGTTCCACTGCACTGAGTTTTTGTAGGGTTTACTCACAGAACTGTCCGAGCAGAGTCTTAAAGCTCGATGACCTGGTGTAGCAAAACAGTTTTAAAAACACACCTTTGTGCCATCCAAAGGCCAACATCCAAGCCTAAGCTGAAACCCGATTGTATGCGAGACTGAAAGCGGATATAGTCTCATCGAAAGCTCACGCTACAGGAATGTAAGACTGCCTGAGGGGCTGTGGCGCTTCTTGTCATCTGTCATTTTTAACGTGGTTGTGCGCATGCCACACAACACACCGCTTACGAGGCGCACAAACTGAAAGACGAATGGTGAAAGAGGCAGTCACAACCAATGGACAAAAACGTTTCCTCATAAATTCATGCGAGCACTTCATCGATCTTTCTCCGTTTATACCGTCGGCACCGTGATCGGCCGGACCCACTACACAAGATCAACTGGCAAGGACATCGAACGGGTCTGAAAAAATAGCAGCCTCTGTGACTGCTCGAGATGTGCCCGGCTCACATCGATGGTCTGCCCAAAACCAACAAGCATCCGTATCTGCAACGAGCACAGACTCGCCTGCGAGCAAGAGGTTTTGCAGCGGCCCTTAATTATTCTGCCTGCTATGGAAAACTCCAGCCAGAAGCCACGGTGCCTAAGCTTGCCTTTACCCGTGCAACATGCAAGGCATCCGTTTATGCTGTCTCTTCAAGAAGGGAACGCCCTTGCTATCGGCCACCAAACAATGCAGCGTCAGGCCCGGCTAGCTCAGTCGGTAGAGCATGAGACTCTTAATCTCAGGGTCGTGGGTTCGAGCCCCACGTTGGGCGTGTCAGTTGCTTTTCTCGTTGGAGCGTTACCTTGCAGCCCCAAGGCCAAGTGACCTTGAAAAAAGTCCTGACCGAGGCGTCTCTTTGCATTTCTGTTGCAAATGTTGGTTCCGAGGAAATAAGCTCTCCTATGTGGACAGTTGAGACGCCATTCTTCGTGCTGTCCTTGTCGCTCGCTGTCAGACCGCCCTCTGATCCGTCCTCCGCCCTCCCACACAGCTCTCTTGCCCGTCTCTGTGGCGCAATCAGTTAGCGCGTTCGTCTGTTAACCGAAAGGTTGGTGGTTCGAGCCCACCCAGGGACGCTGGATGCTTTTCAGTGACACGGAGGGCACCGCCGCCTCGCGTCACTGTCGTAGCCGTTGAGGCAACCGAGCTGTCGGTGACTGAGAGGCCAGGGCGTCTTCTCTTTCGGTCGTTCCACGGCACTGAGTTTTTGTAGGGTTTACTCACAGAACTGTCCGAGCAGAGTCTTAAAGCTCGATGACCTGGTATAGCAAAACAGTTTTAAAGACACACCTTTGTGCCATCCAAAGGCCAACATCCAAGCCTAAGCCGAAACCCGATTGTATGCGTGACTGAAAGCGGATATAGTCTCAGCGAAAGCTAACGCTACAGGAATGTAATACTGCCTGAGGGGCTGTGGCGCTTCTTGTCATTTGTCATTTTTAACGTGGTTGTGCGCATGCCACACAACACACCGCTTACGAGGCACACAAACTGAAAGACGAATGGTGAAGAGGCAGTCATGACCAATGGACAAAAACGTTTCTGCCGGACCCACTACACAAGATCAACTGGCAAGGACATCGAACGGGTCTGAAAAAATAGCAGCCTCTGTGACTGCTCGAGATGTGCCCGGCTCACATCGATGGTCTGCCCAAAACCAACAAGCATCCGTATCTGCAACGAGCACAGACTCGCCTGCGAGCAAGAGGTTTTGCAGCGGCCCTTAATTATTCTGCCTGCTATGGAAAACTCCAGCCAGAAGCCACGGTGCCTAAGCTTGCCTTTACCCGTGCAACATGCAAGGCATCCGTTTGTGCTGTCTCTTCAAGAAGGGAACGCGCTGCAATCGGCCAGGGAACGGCACAGCGTCAGGCCCGGCTAGCTCACTCGGTAGAGCATGAGACTCTTAATCTCAGGGTCGTGGGTTCGAGCCCCACGTTGGGCGTGTCAGTTGCTTTTCTCGTTGGAGCGTTACCTTGCAGCCCCAAGGCCAAGTGACCTTGAAAAAAGTCCTGACCGAGGCGTCTCTTTGCATTTCTGTTGCAAATGTTGGTTCCGAGGAAATAAGCTCTCCTATGTGGACAGTTGAGACGGCATTCTTCGCGCTGTCCTTGTCGCTCGCTGTCAGACCGCCCTCTGATGCGTCCTCCGCCCTCCCACACCGCTCTCTTGCCCGTCTCTGTGGCGCAATCGGTCAGCGCGTTCGTCTGTTAACCGAAAGGTTGGTGGTTCGAGCCCACCCAGGGACGTTGGATGCTTTCAGTGACAGGGAGGGCACTGTCGTAGCCGTTGAGGCGACCGAGCTGTCGGTGACTGAGAGGCCAGGGCGTCTTTTCTTTCAGTCGTTCCACTGCACTGAGTTTTTGTAGGGTTTACTCACAGAACTGTCCGAGCAGAGTCTTAAAGCTCGATGACCTGGTGTAGCAAAACAGTTTTAAAGACACACCTTTGTGCCTTCCAAAGGCCAACATCCAAGCCTAAGCCGAAACCCGATTGTATGCGTGACTGAAAGCGGATATAGTCTCATCGAAAGCTCACGCTACAGGAATGTAAGACTGCCTGAGGGGCTGTGGCACTTCTTGTCATCTGTCATTTTTAACGTGGTTGTGCGCATGCCACACAACACACCGCTTACGAGGCACACAAACTGAAAGACGAATGGTGAAGAGGCAGTCACGACCAATGGACAAAAACGTTTCCTCATAAATTCATGCGAGCACTTCATCGATCTTTCTCCGCTTATACCGTCGGCACCGTGATCCGCCGGACCCACTACACAAGATCGACTGGCAAGGACATCGAATGGGTCTGAAAAAATAGCAGCCTCTGTGACTGCTCGAGATGTGCTCGGCTCACATCGATGGTCTGCCCAAAACCAACAAGCATCCGCATCTGCAACGAGCACAGACTCGCCTGCGAGCAAGAGGTTTTGCAGCGGCCCTTAATTATTCTGCCTGCTATGGAAAACTCCAGCCAGAAGCCACGGTGCCTGAGCTTGCCTTTACCCGTGCAACATGCAAGGCATCCGTTTGTGCTGTCTCTTCAAGAAGGGAACGCCCTTGCTATCGGCCACCGAACAAGGCAGCGTCAGGCCCGGCTAGCTCAGTCGGTAGAGCATGAGACTCTTAATCTCAGGGTCGTGGGTTCGAGCCCCACGTTGGGCGTGTCAGTTGCTTTTCTCGTTGGAGCGTTACCTTGCAGCCCCAAGGCCAAGTGACCTTGAAAAAAGTCCTGACCGAGGCGTCTCTTTGCATTTCTGTTGCAAATGTTGGTTCCGAGGAAATAAGCTCTCCTATGTGGACAGTTGAGACGCCATTCTTCGCTCTGTCCTTGTCGCTCGCTGTCAGACCGCCCTCTGATCCGTCCTCCGCCCTCCCACACCGCTCTCTTGCCCGTCTCTGTGGCATAATCGGTCAGCGCGTTCGGCTGTTAACCGAAAGGTTGGTGGTTCGAGCCCACCCAGGGACGCTGGATGCTTTTCAGTGACAGGGAGGGCACCGCCGCCTCGCGTCACTGTCGTAGCCGTTGAGGCGACCGAGCTGTCGGTGACTGAGAGGCCAGGGCGTCTTCTCTTTCGGTCGTTCCACTGCACTGAGTTTTTGTAGGGTTTACTCACAGAACTGTCCGAGCAGAGTCTTAAAGCTCGATGACCTGGTGTAGCAAAACAGTTTTAAAGACACACCTTTGTGCCTTCCAAAGGCCAACATCCAAGCCTAAGCCGAAACCCGATTGTATGCGTGACTGAAAGCGGATATAGTCTCATCGAAAGCTCACGCTACAGGAATGTAAGACTGCCTGAGGGGCTGTGGCGCTTCTTGTCATCTGTCATTTTTAACGTGGTTGTGCGCATGCCACACAACACACCGCTAACGAGGCGCACAAACTGAAAGACGAATGGTGAAGAGGCAGTCACGACCAATGGACAAAAACGTTTCCTCATAAATTTATGCGAGCACTTCATCGATCTTTCTCCGTTTATACCGTCGGCACCGTGATCGGCCGGACCCACTACACAAGATCAACTGGCAAGGACATCGAACGGGTCTGAAAAAATAACAGCCTCTGTGACTGCTCGAGATGTGCCCGGCTCACATCGATGGTCTGCCCAAAACCAACAAGCATCCGCATCTGCAACGAGCACAGACTCGCCTGCGAGCAAGAGGTTTTGCAGCGGCCCTTAATTATTCTGCCTGCTATGGAAAACTCCAGCCAGCAGCCACTGTGCCTGAGCTTGCCTTTACCCGTGCAACATGCAAGGCATCCGTTTGTGCTGTCTCTTCAAGAAGGGAACGCACTGCAATCGGCCAACGAACAACACAGCGTCAGGCCCGGCTAGCTCAGTCGGTAGAGCATGAGACTCTTAATCTCAGGGTCGTGGGTTCGAGCCCCACGTTGGGCGTGTCAGTTGCTTTTCTCGTTGGAGCGTTACCTTGCAGCCCCAAGGCCAAGTGACCTTGAAAAAAGTCCTGACCGAGGCGTCTCTTTGCATTTCTGTTGCAAATGTTGGTTCCGAGGAAATAAGCTCTCCTATGTGGACAGTTGAGACGCCATTCTTCGCGCTGTCTTTGTCGCTCGCTGTCAGACCGCCCTCTGATCCGTCCTCCGCCCTCCCACACCACTCTCTTGCCCGTCTCTGTGGCACAATCGGTCAGCGTGTTCGGCTGTTAACCGAAAGGTTAGTGGTTCGAGCCCACCCAGGGACGCTGGATGCTTTTCAGTGACACGGAGGGCCTCACGTCACTGTCGTAGCGTTGAGGCGACCGAGCTGTCGGTGACTGAGAGGCCAGGGCGTCTTTTCTTTCAGTCGTTCCACTGCACTGAGTTTTTGTAAGGTTTACTCACAGAACTGTCCGAGCAGAGTCTTAAAACTCGATGACCTGGTGTAGCAAAACAGTTTTAAAGACACACCTTTGTGCCATCCAAAGGCCAACATCCAAGCCTAAGCCGAAACCCGATTGTATGCGTGACTGAAAGTGGATATAGTCTCATCGAAAGCTCACGCTACAGGAATGTAAGACTGCCTGAGGGGCTGTGGCGCTTGTCATCTGTCATTTTTAACGTGGTTGTGCGCATGCCACACAACACACCGCTAACGAGGCGCACAAACTGAAAGACGAATGGTGAAGAGGCAGTCACAACCAATGGACAAAAACGTTTCCTCATAAATTCATGCGAGCACTTCATCGATCTTTCTCCGTTTATATCGTCGGCACCGTGATCGGCCGGACCCACTACACAAGATCAACTGGCAAGGACATCGAACGGGTCTGAAAAAATAGCAGCCTCTGTGACTGCTCGAGATGTGCCCGGCTCACATCAATGGTCTGCCCAAAACCAACAAGCATCCGCATCTGCAACGAGCACAGACTCGCCTGCGAGCAAGAGGTTTCGCAACGGCCCTTAATTATTCTGCCTGCTATGGAAAACTCCAGCCAGAAGCCACGGTGCCTGAGCTTGCCTTTACCCGTGCAACATGCAAGGCATCCGTTTGTGCTGTCTCTTCAAGAAGGGAACGCCCTTGCTATCGGCCACCAAACGGTGCAGCATCAGGCCCGGCTAGCTCAGTCGATAGAGCATGAGACTTTTAATCTCAGGGTCGTGGGTTCGAGCCCCACGTTGGGCATGTCAGTTGCTTTTCTCGTTGGAGCGTTACCTTGCAGCCCCAAGGCCAAGTGACCTTGAAAAAAGTCCTGACCGAGGCGTCTCTTTGCATTTCTGTTGCAAATGTTGGTTCCGAGGAAATAAGCTCTCCTATGTGGACAGTTGAGACGCCATTCTTCGCGCTGTCCTTGTCGCTCGCTGTCAGACCGCCCTCTGATCCGTCCTCCGCCCTCCCACACAGCTCTCTTGCCCGTCTCTGTGGCGCAATCGGTCAGCGTGTTCGGCTGTTAACCGAAAGGTTGGTGGTTCGAGCCCACCCAGGGACGCTGGACGCTTTTCAGTGACACGTAGGGCACCGCCGCCTCATGTCACTGTCGTAGCCGTTGAGGCGACCGAGCTGTCGGTGACTGAGATCTTCTCTTTCGGTCGTTCCACTGCACTGAGTTTTTGTAGGGTTTACTCACAGAACTGTCCGAGCAGAGTCTTAAAGCTCGATGACCTGGTGTAGCAAAACAGTTTTAAAAACACACCTTTGTGCCATCCAAAGGCCAACATCCAAGCCTAAGCTGAAACCCGATTGTATGCGAGACTGAAAGCGGATATAGTCTCATCGAAAGCTCACGCTACAGGAATGTAAGACTGCCTGAGGGGCTGTGGCGCTTCTTGTCATCTGTCATTTTTAACGTGGTTGTGCGCATGCCACACAACACACCGCTTACGAGGCGCACAAACTGAAAGACGAATGGTGAAAGAGGCAGTCACAACCAATGGACAAAAACGTTTCCTCATAAATTCATGCGAGCACTTCATCGATCTTTCTCCGTTTATACCGTCGGCACCGTGATCGGCCGGACCCACTACACAAGATCAACTGGCAAGGACATCGAACGGGTCTGAAAAAATAGCAGCCTCTGTGACTGCTCGAGATGTGCCCGGCTCACATCGATGGTCTGCCCAAAACCAACAAGCATCCGTATCTGCAACGAGCACAGACTCGCCTGCGAGCAAGAGGTTTTGCAGCGGCCCTTAATTATTCTGCCTGC